>NC_140172.1:4948036-5008036 GCF_963971535.1 Notolepis coatsorum
TGGATATGAAAAACATGGAAAACCACTACTATAGGTGAATCAATATCTCCCTGAACTCCCCACAAGGCCAAGCAGTAAAGCACTCACTGCACAATGTCGTTGATGGGAATGTTGAGTAGCCTGCCATCTAGTGTCTGCACAGCCACAGAGCAGCCAGTCAAGGCCTGCAGGAAAGGGAACACATATTCTACTACAAACATCTGATAAGAATAAGTAATAGTTCTGACCACTGTGTGTTGACTTGTTACTGTCTTAGCTGATTTTTTATAGTTTATTCTTATTTGTTATATTTATGAATTTGCTGGTAAACTGTCTTGTTTTGTAAGCTTGTTGTTGCTGTAAATGAGGGTAACCTCAGTGTCTTACGAGTTGGAATAAAGGTTTGAAATTAAATTAAAGTGATAGTTAAAGGTGTGTTAGGTAGTTTTGGGGGAGTACATAATAAGGTGTATTTTCATAACTGAATAAACACACTGTCCTCAGAGGAAAGTTCTGGTCCCTGGAACTCAGTCTGAAGCTAGAAAGCTACCTGATACGTTACTTTCACTACTGTCGATTCTTCTAGGTCGGCTTGAGAATCATGTTGGCATTTGGGGTCTCGCACTAGCTTGGTTTAAATCCTACTTAACTGATAGAACACACTGCGTGATCTATAATGATTTAACATCTGAGACCCTCCCAGTGCAATGTGGTGTCCCACAAGGCTCTGTCCTGGGCCCTTTGCTATTTTCGATTTACATGCTACCCCTCGGCGATATCAGTAGCAAAAACTGGCATAAACTTTCATTTTTACGCTGATGACACCCAATTATATATACCTATTAAGCCAAATGATTCCTCCAAACTACAAAACCTTGAGGCCTGCTTGCCGTCAAAAAATGGATGTCGCAAAACTTTCTACTCCTTAATGCAGATAAAACTGAGATGTTAATTGTTGGCCCCCCCAAACCACAGAGGCCTGTTTCAGGACATCTCCCTCAACTTTGATACCTGTCATGTATCCCAGAGCTCCACCATAAAAAACCTCTGAGTAATTTTTTATTCCTCCCTCTCATTTAATGCACATATAAAAAATGTCACCAAAATTGCATTCTTCCATCTTCGTAATATTGCAAAAATTCGCCCCATTTTAACTCTGGCTGATGCTGAAACCCTGATTCATGCTTTTGTCTCATCACGTCTGGACTACTGTAATGCACTTTTTTCAGGCCTACCTAATTCAAGCATCAAAAATCTTCAACTCGTGCAAAATGCGGCTGCACGGCTACTAACTAGAACTAGAAAATTTGATCACATCACACCAGTTTTGTCCGCCCTACCCTGGCTTCCTATCCAAGCCCGATCTGACTTTAAAGTGCTACACCTCACCTACAAAATTTTAAATGGGCTTGCACCGCTCTATCTATCCGATCTCATCTCCCGATACTCGCCCGCTCGTGCTCTGCACTCACAAAATGCGGGGCTTCTATCGATCCCTAGGGTTAAAAAGAAATCCGCCGGCCACAGAGCCTTTGTCTACCGCGCTCCCTACCTGTGGAACAAATTACCTTCCGTCATCAGGGGCGCCTGCTCTGTCAAAGCTTTTAAATCCCTGCTTAAGACCCATCTTTTCTCTCTCTCCTTCAACCTACCCTGATCTCACCTGGTCGGGGACTGACCTTTAGATTAATCTGTCTAGTTTAGTTAGGAAGTTTATTTTATTTTCCCCCATGTCTGCTCTTTTGCAGCACCACAAAAATGGGAACTCTCTAACTCCTCCTCCCCCCCTCCCCCCTTCCCTCCCCCATCTCTCTGAGTGCCCGTCTCCTAGCGCTGACTAAGGTGATGGATGCCTCAATCTTGCCTCAATCTTGGCCAAGATTGCAGTGACTGCTCTACATGCACCACCAAGGCCTTGGATCAGTTACTTACCATCGTCTGTCCGTGGTCCTGTCAACTGATGTGTCAATGCGGTTTCATTTCTGGGTTAAGTACTTCTATTCTATTCACATAATATGCTTACTTCATATATCTACTCCATTCACATATATGCTTACCACTTGTATCTATTGCTATGTCCACCCACTACAATCACATGAGCTGTCTAACGCCTGTCCCGTCTCCCTGTCCCCCTGTGAGTTGCTGTCCTGGAGTGCTGACCGGAGTGTCGGACGTCCCGTGATGAAGGCCGGGAGGATGCGACCCCCTCTGCGTGCCCTCCTGTCTCCGGAGGTCTCGTAGTGGTGACCGGAGTGCCAGACGTCCCGCGATGATGTCGGGGAGTTCGCGACCCTCTCTGCGCCGTCCCCTATCTCCCTGTCTCCGGCTGTCCCTGAGCAATGACCGGAGTGTTGAATGTCCCGTGATTAAGACGGGGAGGACGCGACCCTCTTTGCGCCGCCCCTGTGCCTCAAATAGATTCGCTATCAGCTCTATCTTCAATCTTTCAAAATGTTCAGTTGCTATCGCTATCAGCTCTATCTTTAATCTTTCAAAATGTTCAGTTGCTATTGCATGCACTCATCTCTGTTTCACTACACACTTGAGTGCATGCTTACCAACTGTTAGTCTGCAACACTACTATCACCGACATCTAAGAAGAGAGATCCCCCCTTGAATGGCCCTTCTAAGGTTTCTCTCCTCCACACTGCCTGTGGAGCATTTTTCCCTATTGTTAGGTTTTAGTGAGTTTTTCTTTACCTTTGTGTGGGGTATGTCTGGGAGTGCTTGCATTCTTTCATTTATTTGCATCTATTTTAAATTTGTTGGACCTTATGGTGTTCTTGTTCTGTTCTTGACTTATTGTTATGTTTTCTTCTTGACTTGTTTAAAGAAGACCTGTACGGCCCATGGGGACATTAACGTGTGTTGTCGGGCCTTACAAATAAATTTGATTTGATTTGAGTTAACAGAATAGAATAGAATAGAATAGAAATACTTTATTCATCCTGAGGGAAATCTGGCACTACAAATCGCTCACGGTAAACATTTAGGTAGACAAAACAAAAGTCACAAATAAGAATAAAAATAAGCCTAAGAATAAAATACGGTCCGGGATATATATTTCATTACATTCTAATATAAAATATATAGTAGAAATATACAGAAATATACAGTAAGTGTAAAATTGTACTATGTCGGCCTAAAAGTAAAAGTCCAGGAAGATAGTAGTACTGTCACCCTGTGCTCAGTGATGCAGTGAGGCACAGTGATGCATGATGGACTTCCTGTGCCGTTCAGTGCTACATCTTGGGAGTAGTCTAGCACTGAACTGGCTCCTTCTGTCAGCCAAGTCTGTGTATAGTGGGTAACAAAGGCAGGGCACCGCACATTTGTTGCCAATCAGATCGGTACCAGGTACTTTTCGCAGCCGTGTCTAGTTTTGGGGCGAACACAAGACTGTTCCTATTGAGCGCCAGTGTATGTGTGCTTGTATAAAAATGGTCGACATTGTTTGAAATGTTCGTTTTGTTAGTGCATCATGTTAAGTCAAGCAATTACTTTCACTAACACAGGCCACCATTGAGCGTTCACACCACTGTGAAAAGTTAGGTTTGATCTGTTTTCAGGCCTATTTCCCCAGTCAGCTGCAGGATATTTCCTAATTTCCCTACCTGACCATTTAATATTATGCTTATGAATCTGAAGTGACCTAAAACTAAGAGGTAATGACTATTTCTGTGCAACGATGGTCTTCAGTGTGATTTATATCTGTGTGTTTTGTCCTAAAGTTGTAGCTTATGAACAAACACCATCTAATCCCTGTTTATTCCCCCAGTTGTTTTCTCCCAAAAGGGGGCGTGGCATGACCAAAATAGAGGCATGCCAGTCTGATGTATTCTAGGCTTAAGTTCGGTTCACACAGTGCCTACAAATGATTCACGATGACGTAAGAATAATTGTAAGGATTACATGTATAGTAAATATGTTTTCAAAACGAATTGTAGTAACAAGTGTATGTCCCCAAACTGCATAGTGAATCTTTCAGACACAACAGAAGATAAGAGCATGTTTTATTTACCAAGCGATGACAGCACTACCCTCACAGCAGATGGAGAAAGTGTTCACCTGACTCACCATCACTAGAGAGATCTGGCTCTTGTGGATCAGGTTGTTGTGTTGCCTCACAAACCAAGGGTGACTCTCCTGTCGCACAACAAACACAATGTCTGCTGCACTGCTATTTGGACCCTAAAGGGAGAGCCACGTAGTGCCAGACTTTGTATTAGTGATTGTAATACACCTTGTCACCCATCTCATATTTCTCATCTGTGGGTCTGAGCTGCTTACGTAGTGCTCGTCTTATCCTTTCTGAGCACTCTGCTTCAGTAAATGCTTTTCTAGAGGCATGCAAAGCTGAAATGTGTTCTCCTACTCTAGCACTCATCGTGGTACCTTCTAGCGCAGGTGGTTTATCAACCAGTACAGAAGGTAGGTTGGGGTTCTGGCCAAACACCAGTTGATGAGGACTGTAGCCGTGCACATTGAGCATACTGTTCTTAGCCATGAGAGCCCAGTCCAGGGCTGTTTGCCAGTCACATCCATTTTCCCGTCTGACCTTCAGGATGATGTCGGTGAGGGTCTGATTATGTCTCTCCAGTAGCCCATTGCTCCAGGGGCTGTATCCTGCCGTGGTTTTTGTCTCAATGTTAAAGTTCTCTGCCATGTCACGGAACTCCGCATTGTTGAATTCTCCTCCATTGTCACTGTAAAGTCTCCGTGGCGGGCCATGAACGCTGATCCATGTATGAAGAAAAGAGTTCACTATCACAGAGGAGTTCTTTGTTTTCACAATGCTTCCAGCGCTGAAACGTGTAAACTGGTCAATGATGTGGAGATACCATAAACTTGGTTCCAACTCGTGCAGGTCCACTGCCACCGTTTCATTGTACTCTGAAGCCAGAGGCAAGCCCACAGCAGGCTTCGGCTTGGTCTTGCTGTACCTCTGGCATATGTCACATTCTTGTACTATTTGTTGTAAAATAGTGTCACAATCTTTGTCTTTATTTCCCGAACTACGGAGGAGTCGCTGTAGTCTTTCTGCAGAGGCGTGACCAAACTGTTTGTGTAGTTTCAGGAGAACTTTGTGTTTCTCATTTGAGGTCATATTTTCTGTGACTGTAAGGACCTCATCTTCATCCTGGCTGTTTTCTGTGACTGTAAGGACCTCATCCTTAATCTCAATTTGGTTCATTCCTGTGTCCTTGTCTCTGATATCTATACAGTAGTGTCCTGAACTGGTGAGTTCAAGAAGGATATTCTGTTTAAACATCACAGCGCTATCATTCTCCATGTCCAAGATGGTTCCTGCCCTTTTCAGTGATGTCTTACTCAGAAGTAGTGGGATATCAGCTTTGACTACTTCAGTTTCCACTCAACATTTTGTCAGTCCTATTTTGGCAGGCAGTTTCAGTGTTCTGGAAGAATGCACTATATTTCCATCTCCAAACCGGAATGGTCTGGAGCTTGGGGTTTCACTTTTTACCATCTGGTTCACTTGACTTTGACTGAGATCAGCGACGAAGCTGTCCAACCATTTTTCTCCACACACTGTGCGGGTACATGCAGTGTCAATGATAGCCGTCCCTAAGGACTCAGTTAGGAATACCTCTGTTTCAGACAGTGCAGCAGTAAGCAGTGTGATGTCACATTCCTCTACCCTTGTTCGATCTTCAGTTAGCTTTACTTGCTCACTACTCTTGTGAGGACAGTCTTTAGCCCAATGGAACGTGCTCTGACATATAGCACATTTTGATCTCTTACCGAACCTATCCAGTGGGTTGGTACCCTGTGACGGTTGCCTTTGTTGTCCAACTTGTCCAAACTGCTGCGTCGTTGGACGTCTGAATCTTCCTTGTGAGCGTTGCTCCGTGAATAACGCTTCATCGTTAACGTGTATTCCATTTGATGTGCCGCCGTGCACTCTCCCCCCAAAGATCCTCTTCAGCGCGGACTTCATTGCCGCAAACGTTAAATCTGTACACGCAGTCAGCGCCATTTGTCTATTTTTCTCGTCTAGACAAGCCGTGTCTAAAAGTTTAAAAGCTAGCACGGCGTCAGGAAGAGTCATGTCGTACCTTTTCATTCGGTTGTAACGCTGTTCAAAGTCAATCACATAGTCCGCCATGGACACGGAGCTCTCCTTTTTGATACAGTCAAAAAAAGAGTAAGCATCGTATGCGCGGTCTCTCTCTTCTTTGAGAAATATGCCATCTAGTTTTGCTAGCAGCGTGTCCATACCATTGTCGGTGTTCAAGTCCAAAGCTGGTATTTCCATAGCGATGTCCCTTGCCCTTCCTTCCAGCCCCAGGACAACGGCGAGGGCTTGTTTCTTCTTATCAAGTTCAGTAACCAGCTTCCAAATGGCGATCTCATTTTTCCAACACCCGTATGGCCGAGACTCGTCGAACTTCGGTGGAACTTTGTAGTTAGCAGTAGCCATCTTCTGCTAACCATCCTCTGCTACCAATGTTAGTCTACTATAAATAAACACGACGTTTATCTTCTGTTTACTTGGTTTATTCAATCAACTTGCATAACACCATTACAGAGCCATTAACGAACAGTAGTACTCCAACTCGTGGTCGACACAGACTAACTGCGCATGCGTTTCACAGCCTCAAGAGGGCAACCTAGACTACCGTATTGCCAGTAGTAGATGCAAAGAGATTCTATGTTAACAGGTGTGGGAGGGCTTAAGGAGCAATTGGGGGAAGTGGGAGCGTGTTGGGGAGTACTGCTGACCGCCCTGCTGCAGGGGAGGAAGACCAGAGTACCAGACCAGGTTGGTAAATCCCGGGCCCCATCCACTCACACTACCAGCCTCCAGTCGACGCTCCAGGCCCAAAGACGAGGGTACAGTCAGACGGAGCTCTACTGTGTCCAGCTACCTTGTGACTGCCAGCAACCGTTCCCACGAAGCAGGGATAATCCACCCTGCTACAAGTAGTAATTAAATGGTATGAACTGTGCTATTCTTTTTTTGTAAATGTCAGCGTTTGTTTCCTTCAATATCCCAAAACGTTGTGTCTTAATGGAGAAAAGGCCAAAGCTGCTGCTGGAAGTCTGCAGGCCTGTGTACATTACCACCTGCTGTACAGAGCCTGGTGGCACCACAGTGTCCTGCCTACAGCAGGAGGAGAGACCGGGTCAGGTAGCAGCAGCCAACCAGCCAACCAGCCAACCAGCAAACCAGCAAACCAGCCAACCAGCGACAACAGATCAGGTAGCAGCAGCCAACCAGCAACAACAGAGATCAGGTAGCAGCCAACCAGCCACAACAGATCAGGTAGCAGCAGCCAACCAGCGACAACAGATCAGGTAGCAGCAGCCACAACAGATCAGGTAGCAGCAGCCAACCAGCGACAACAGATCAGGTATTAGCAGCCAACCAGCGACAACAGATCAGGTAGCAGCCAACCAGCCACAACAGATCAGGTAGCAGCAGCCAACCAGCCACAACAGATCAGGTAGCACCAGCCAACCAGCGACAACAGAGATCAGGTAGCAGCAGCCAACCAGCCACAACAGAGATCAGGTAGCAGCCAACCAGCCACAACAGATCAGGTAGCAGCAGCCAACCAGCGACAACAGATCAGGTAGCAGCAGCCAACCAGCGACAACAGAGATCAGGTAGCAGCCAACCAGCCACAACAGATCAGGTAGCAGCCAACCAGTGACAACAGATCAGGTAGCAGCAGCCAACCAGCGACAACAGAGATCAGGTAGCAGCCAACCAGCCACAACAGATCAGGTAGCAGCCAACCAGCCACAACAGATCAGGTAGCAGCCAACCAGCCACAACAGATCAGGTAGCAGCCAACCAGCCACAACAGATCAGGTAGCAGCCAACCAGCGACAACAGATCAGGTAGCAGCAGCCAACCAGTGACAACAGATCAGGTAGCAGCAGCCAACCAGCGACAACAGATCAGGTAGCAGCAGCCAACCAGTGACAACAGATCAGGTAGCAGCAGCCAACCAGCGACAACAGATCAGGTAGCAGCAGCCAACCAGCGACAACAGATCAGGTAGCAGCAGCCAACCAGCCACAACAGATCAGGTAGCAGCAGCCAACCAGCCACAACAGATCAGGTAGCAGCAGCCAACCAGTGACAACAGATCAGGTAGCAGCAGCCAACCAGCCACAACAGAGATCAGGTAGCAGCCAACCAGCGACAACAGATCAGGTAGCAGCAGCCAACCAGCGACAACAGATCAGGTAGCAGCAGCCAACCAGCGACAACAGAGATCAGGTAGCAGCAGCCAACCAGCGACAACAGATCAGGTAGCAGCCAACCAGCCACAACAGATCAGGTAGCAGCAGCCAACCAGCCACAACAGATCAGGTAGCAGCAGCCAACCAGCCACAACAGAGATCAGGTAGCAGCAGCCAACCAGCCACAACAGATCAGGTAGCAGCCACAACAGAGATCAGGTAGCAGCCACAACAGAGATCAGGTAGCAGCCAGCAGCCAACCAGCCACAACAGAGATCAGGTAGCAGCCAGCAGCCAACCAGCCACAACAGAGATCAGGTAGCAGCCACAACAGAGATCAGGTAGCAGCCAGCAGCCAACCAGCCACAACAGAGATCAGGTAGCAGCCAGCAGCCAACCAGCCACAACAGAGATCAGGTAGCAGCCACAACAGAGATCAGGTAGCAGCCAGCAGCCAACCAGCCACAACAGCTCTACAGCTGGAGACGAGGCAAAGAGTGAAGCAACTAATGGCGATCCATCATCGTCCAGAGTAAGCGCGGTGATGCCAGCTGGTTGTAAGATGGGTGATGCGGGTGGGAGGAGTGATTGTGATGCCTGGGTCTGGTGGAGGCCTGCCTGCCACCCCCCCCCCCCCCCAAGGACTTTGGACTACTTAAAATAGACTCCCCCTTCCACCTGATGGACATATATCACCTGTACTACTATTATCTATTATTTATATACATATAGAACTGCTCCACATGGTTTTTAATATATCATGCTTTAAGTACTGTAGTTTTAATGTAGTTGGTGTTTTTTTTTTTATGTAGTGGTCTTTTTACTGTAGTTTTAACAATTGTTTTTATAGCGGTGAGTGTCTATGTATTGTGACTGTATGTTTGTCTTTCAACCACTGCACAAATGAAGTTCCGAAAGGAAAATAAAGTAATTTGAAGTTGAAGTGGGTTCTGCTGTCCGAGGCTCATGCCGGCCACCAGGCCACCCAGAGGGCCATGGCGGAGATCCAGGAGAGACTGGCCTCCATGCTGGCTGAGCACAGCCGAGCCCAGGGAACTGAGGCCAGGACTGGGGAGAGCCAGGCAGCGGATGCCCCCATCCAGACCTTCTCCACCACCACCACGTCGACGGACGGCCCAGGCTCTGCTGATACCGGGAAACGGTACGAGCTTCTAGCTCCAAGTTTGTTTCTTCCTTACATTCTTTTGGAAAAAGTACAAAATGGTTGGGTGCCACACTCACCATAAGAATGAATGTTTAATTCACTAAGATATACGGCGTAATGACATATCATGACATGTCAACAGTGGGAGGGACACAAATCCTGTTTCAGCATTTAAATAATAAATTAATGCATAATAAATAATAAATTCATGCGTTTCAGCATTTGTCCCACAAATCCAGTATCGGTCAGGCTCTTGGTGTAACGATGACAGCCATATGTGAGGCGGCCGGCCAAGTAGCGACTACGCCACCGACCCTTTAGAGTGGTGGGAAACTCTGAAAGACACGGGGCTATCAATATAACACTGGTATATATCAATATAACACTGGTATATATCAATATAACACTGGTATATATCAATATAACACTGGTATATATCAATATATTACACACGGTAAAACCACAGAAGAGGTTGCAACAAAATTGTCTAATGTCATGGTGAATGTCACATCCGGGCTTAAGAACAGCTGTTTACAATTGAATGTCTCTAAGACTGTCTGTATGTTCTTCTCCAAGGGCCACAGAGAAGTTGCAGAGCAGGATATCTTCATCTCCGGTCAGAAATTACAGGTAGTATCAGAATATAAGTATTTAGGATTACACATAGACCCAAACCTTAGCTTCAAAAATCACGTAATAAAAGTCTGCAATAAGGTAAAGGTACATAAGAAACTTCCTTTCAACCGAGGCAGCAAAGCTATATTTTCATTCAATGGTTCTTTCCCACATCACATACTGTTTGATAACCTGGTCCAATTCACATTCCACCATTCTGAAACCACTTCAATCACTTTACAAACAAGCAATACAAATTCTAGACAAGAAACCATTCAGGTACCATCATTGTCACATTCTAAAAAATATATAATCTACTCAGTTGGGAAAACCTGACCCTATATCATAACGTCTGTCTAGTTTTTAAAATAAAGTGTGGATTGGCTCCTCCTCCTTTGTCCGGTTTCATCAACCTCAAGTCTGCCTCAACCAGGAACACTAGAGGTGCGGCTGTACAATCCCTTTAAAAAAAGGGTATTTGGCCAGGCCGTCTTCTCATACAGAGCATCCCACCAATGGAACTCAATTCCTCAAACAATTAGAGTGTCTACATCATACCATTCATTCAAGTGCAGGGTTAGGGAATGGCTCATTGAAAACCAGAACTGTCAACACTGAGGTGTCTGTGTGTGTGTGGATATGGTGCGTCTGTCTATGTCTGGGTCTCTTAATATGTCATGATGTGCTCTGTCCTTGTGTCCATGACTGTATTGTGACCTGTATCCCTACTATGTCTATGTGCTTTTGTTGTGTTTTTATTCTAATGTTATTTATCTTGATTTTATTCTGTTTTTATTGCTAACCCTTTTTTTACACATGATTTTAGCCTGTACCTTCTGGCAGGGGGACTGCCAATGGAAATGAGCCTTTTGGCTCAAATTGGATGCATTTACATTTGTAAAATGTTTTATTAATGTACACTGTCCCCCTTGAACAAATAAAGTAAACCTAACCTAACCTAATATAACACTGGTATATATCAATATAACACTGGTGTATCAATATAACACTGGTATATATCAATATAACACTGGTATATATCAATATAACACTGGTATATATCAATATAACACTGGTATATCCAATATAACACTGGTATATATCAATATAACACTGGTATATATAAATATAACACTGGTATATCCAATATAACACTGGTATATATCAATATAACACTGGTATATATCAATATAACACTGGTATATATCAATATAACACTGGTATATATAAATATAACACTGGTATATATCAATATAACACTGGTATATCCAATATAACACTGGTATATATCAATATAACACTGGTATATATCAATATAACACTGGTGTATCAATATAACACTGGTAAATATCAATATAACACTGGTCTATATCAATATAACACTGGTAAATATCAATATAACACTGGTATATCCAATATAACACTGGTATCAATATAACACTGGTATATATCAATATAACACTGGTATCAATATAACACTGGTATATATCAATATAACACTGGTATATATCAATATAACAAATATCAATATAACACTGGTATATATGAATATAACACTGGTCTATATCAATATAACACTGGTATATCAATATAACACTGGTATATATCAATATAACACTGGTGTAGGTTCTATGGGAGGGAGGAGCAGTGCAGCGGCAAAAGACAGAGGACTACCGGGGTTCAAATACAATATTTTATTACAGACTAAAAACACATATAAAACAATCCCTATCTAAACGCTAAAAGTGTCACAATATCTAAAATACGGTCACTCGATCCTTGACGAGTGAATAAAATAAGAGTCCTGTAGAGCATTCGCTATATGCCTTTTGATACACGGTTATAGCGGCCACCGTACCGCCTACTGTTTAATGTGCACTCTCGGTAGAGCCTGTGTTAAGCCATGTGTCGTGGTAATAAACATAATACTTTATAAAGTATTCCCTCCGTCTGGTCATTCAACATGGTGTCAGAAGTAAAAGCGGACATACTGGATTATGCACGTTTCGAGAAAGACGAAAAGAAAAGAAAAAGCAAGGAATGATTTCTTTTATCGATTGAGAGGCTAACAAGCTAACGTTGAACTTGTAGCCTACTAATTAGCCATGCACGTTATCATACAGTGTCATCATGGCAGACGGGTTCCGCAGACCCGATCCCCTGGTATTCGATGGGAACATCGCGGAGAACTGGCGAGTGTTTGAACAAGAGTACGACATTTTCATTGCGGCGGCACACTCTGAAAAACCAGCCCGCACACAGGCGTATATTCTACTCAACCTGGCAGGATCAGAAGCCATTGAACGTGAGAGATCATTCACATACGCAGCGGCGGTAAGAGCACCCGGTGAAGGTGGAAACGTCATCACTCCCGCGGAGTCTAAGGAGAACCCAGTATGTTTAAAGAGAAAATGTCTGGAAATTTGCAATCCTCAAACCAACATTACAATGGAAAGGCACAAGTTTAAGACAAGATGCCAAAACCAAGGTGAGACAATTGAATCATACGTTACTGATTTAAGGATCAAAGCTAAGAGCTGCAATTTTGGAATATTGCAAGACGACCTGATTGCATATGGAGGAGATCAGATCAACACTGTGGGTTCAGTAACACTATCATCATGTCACCTAGCAGGCCAGCCATATGCACTGCAGTTCTACATTGTGGAGAGACACGTCCAGCCACTGCTAGGCTTACCAGCATGCTTACGCATGGAACAGGCCGTCATCCCCACCTGTCTGAAGAAGTCCACCATCATCCCTGTACCCAAAAAATCTACGCCCGCTTGCCTCAACGACTACCGCCCTGTAGCCCTCACCTCCATAGCCATGAAGTGCTTTGAGAAGCTAGTGAAGGGCTACATCTGTTCCTCCCTCCCCATCAACCTGGACCCTCTGCAATTTGCATATCGCCCCAACAGGTCCACGGAGGACGCCATAGCCCATGTGCTGCACACAGCAGCATCACATCTGGACAAGAGGCAGGGGAACTATGTGAGAATGCTGTTCGACAGCTCAGCTCAGCATTCATCGACAGCACAGCTCAGCATTCAATACCATAGTCCCCTCCAAACTCATAGCCAAGCTCAGGGACCTGGGCTTGAACTATGACCTGTGCCAGTGGGTCCTGGACTTCCTGACGGGCAGACCCCAGGTGGTAAGAGCCGGCAACTGCACCTCCTCATCCATCACGCTCAACATAGGGGCCCCCCAGGGCTGTGTTCTGAGCCCCCTCCTCTACTCCCTGTACACACATGACTGCGTAGCACAGCGGAACAACAACACCATCATCAAATTTGCTGATGACACAGTAGTGGTGGGCCTGATCTCTGCCAACGACGAAAGGGCCTACCTGGAAGAGGTAGAGAACCTGTCACAGTGGTGTCAGGAGAACTGCCTCTCCCTGAACGTCAGCAAAACAAAAGAGATGATTGTGGACTTCAGGAGGTCGGGGGTCAAGGACTACAGCCCCCTCAGCATCGACGGGGCACCAGTTGAGAGAGTGAACAGTTTCAAGTACCTCGGAGCCCACATATCCGAGGACTTGACATGGACCACACACATTGACAGTGTTGTGAAGAAGGCACGACAACGCCTCTACTTCCTCAGGCGCCTAAGGAAGTTCCAAGTCAGTCAGAAGATCCTTAGGAACTTCTACTCATGTACAATAGAGAGCATCCTGACCGGCAACATCACCTCCTGGTTTGGGAATAGCACTGCACAAGACCGTAGCAGACTACAAAGAGTGACACGTTCAGCCGAACGCACAATTAGAGGGGGGCTTCCCACCCTCCAGAACATTTACAACAAGCGGTGCAAGGGGAAGGCTAAGAGAATTATTAAGGACTCGAGCCACCCGAACAACTGCCTCTTTGAACTGCTGCCGTCAGGCAAGCGATACCGGAGTCTTATGGCGAGCACAGAAAGACTCAGAAGGAGCTTCTATCCCCAGGCCATCAGGCTGCTAAACGAAAATAATCGCTAAACGAACAATAATCACTATGCAACAACCATCAAATGCACACAGCACACACACCCACACGCACACACTCACTCAAACAAACAACACACTGCAGCACCCACTCTCCACACTTTAGATCACACAAACACACTTACACTTTATATTTATTGATAAAGGATTTGCACTACAACTCGTACACCTACTGTGAATTGTACCTAAACTGCACCTCGTCCATTTATGCCTTGCACTATATAGTATTGTATATTAGTACACTGCACAGTATTGTATATTGTATGGTAACTACGTCTACGAACATTGTACATATGTCTAAACTGAACACTGTGACCTCTTTTTTTACTTCTAATTTTTACTATGTTTTTATTTCATACTTATCTTGTCATGCACAGTCTCTGGAGCGCAACAGTAAGAAGCATTTTGTACAAAAGTATTCTGTACTTCTGTATGACAACTATTAAAGAAACTTGAAACTAAACAAGGAGGTTCACCAACTCAGTGTGAATGACAATGCTAACCTGTCCCATCAGATCTTTACAGACTATGCTGATCTTTTCCAGGACAAACTTGGCAAGCTACCAGTCAAATACTCCATGAAACTAGATCCAGATGTACAGCCCGTCGTCCGTCCAGCACGCCGTATTCCGTTAGCCATGCAGGACAGAGTCAAGGCGGAGCTTGACAGGATGAAGGACCTAGGCGTCATCGTTCCCCTCTCGGAGCCAACGGAATGGGTGTCATCCATGGTGGCCACAAATAAAAAGCAAACTGATGACATAAGAATCTGCATCGACCCCAGAGATCTCAACAAAGCATTAAAACGTCCCCACCATCCTATGTGTACTGTTGAGGAGGTTGCATCACAAAGTACAAATGCAACAGTGTTCTCAGTCCTAGACGCCAAAAGCTCTTTCTGGCAAATCTCTTTGGACAGTAAGTCATCACTGCTGACCACTTTCAGCACACCTTTTGGCCGCTACAGATTCCTCCGGATGCCATTCGGAATAAATGCAGCCAGCAAGGTGTTCTTGCAGGATACCCCTGTGCCATCATCGTCGACGACATCCTTGTCGGAGGCCGAGATGTAGCAGAGCACGACAGAAACCTGGTGAAGATATTGAACCGTGCACGTCAGGTGAATCTGAGACTCAACCCCCTCAAGTGCAAGTTTCGACTGGCTGAGGTCTGCTATGTTGGTCACGTGTTCACCAGTGATGGCCTAAAAGCGGACCCATCCAAGACCAAAGCCATCGCCGAACTGCCGTCACAGCACTCCAGCGCTTTCTCGGCATGGTCAACTACCTCGGGAAATGTATCCCAGGCTTCAGCGAACTTTCAGCTCCGCTGAGACAACTCACACATAGGGACACAGTGTGGTGCTGGCTAAAGCAGCACCAGGATGCATATGACACTCTGAAGGAACGCATGTCTAGCCCACCTGTCCTGTCGTACTATGACGTTCATCGATCAGTCACACTCACCTGCGACGCTTCACAACACGGACTTGGAGCAGCATGCTTGCAGGAAGGCAGACCAATTGCATATGCGACACGTACGCTGACACAGACTGAAACACACTACACGCAAATCAGGGTTCGAAATTAACGGGGGCTTGGGGCAAAATGCCCTCGAAAATTGATTAAATGCCCTCGAAAATCAGTTAAGGGGGGCAAAAAAAGCCCCCGACAGTTTACTAATTATATATATAATTATATATATGCTCTACAGTGCGAGCATTTCCCTCGTATTGCCCCTAATAATATGTGTGTGTGCAAACCGGAAAAATCATTTACTTGCAGTGTGCGAGACAGACGAGTGATTGTGAAGATTACAAAACAGCTCCGCTGTTAATAGTTCAGATTGAAACTGGACTGAAATTCAGTTTTTGGGTGGAATTTTTGTTCCAAGGAGGAGGGAGGCGGGGCCCGCTGCGTGTTACAGGCACTTGAGAGGTGCTGCGAACACAGAGAGAGCGCTCTGCTCTCATCAAGCATTACACTGCTATCTTAACGTTAGCAAGCTAAGCATCTGCATAGCGCGACCTGTGTAACGTTAAGTAACTTGTGTTCGGCAGGGAAAGACCATTCCATTTGTAACACAACTCCAAAAGAATAACATCCAAATCCGATCCCGATGCGCATTTCCTTCATTCCACAGCGCTGAGCACGCAACGTATTTCATTGATCGATCTGGCCAGAGCCTATACTCACAAACGTTGCGTGTGTGGGGTTTTTCATCAATTTGAAACAAGCCTCTTGACTGTTGGAATTAGGGATGTTAAAAATAAAATATCTAATAATATTATTCAATATTAGACATTCATTGATCCAGAGGCAACCGGTTATTATATCAAGACAACAACACAACTTGCCCTCACTCAGGGACAATAATATTTAATCTATTTAGATAGAGTATGTATGTATTATTTACAGATAATTGAAGGTACCTCAAAACATGAAACCAAGCCATGATGTCACACATCGTGTGCGTGTGTTACTTGAACAATTGTCACTGTGCTCCTAAATTTCTGTGTGCTCCTAAATTTGTATTTAGATTTTATTTATTAACATTTTATTTAGGAGCACATGTGCTCCTTGGGAAAAAATTTAGCGTAGAGCCCTATATATGGAGACATTAACATTACGTTATCAAACATAGGGACGAAGACTGTAAAAAAAAGTGTCAAGAATGTTTTATAATCTTTATGTTAATTTTCATTATAAAAATGTTGTGCCCCCGAAATACAAAAAAAAGCCCCCGAAAAGCAATTAAGGGGGGCAAAAAAAGCCCTTGAATTTTTTTTTTAATTTCTAACCCTGACGCAAATAGAGAAGGAACTCCTAGCGGTTGTGTTTGCATGTTCGAAATTTAATGATTATGTCTATGGAGAACCAGTAACTGTGGAAACCGACCACCAACCCCTGGTCACAATCATCAACAAGCCGATCTCCACAGCTCCAGCACGACTCCAACGTATGATGCTACAGTTGCAGAAGTATAACATCAACCTCGTCTACAAGAAAGGGAAAATGTACCTGGCCGACACTATCTCGAGCCCCCAGGACATCAACCTTTCAGCACATAAATGAGAGGAATGACTTTGAGGTGATGTCGATCAACCACATCTCATCTGCCCGCCTAGAGGAGCTAAGGAGACACACAGCAGAAGATGCAACGCTGCAGAAACTCACCACTGTTGTCAAACATGGATGGCCCACCAAACAGTGCAGCGCTCCACCAGCCATTGGTCCTTTCTTCCCCTTCCGGGACGAGCTGACCATTGAAGAAGGAATCGTAATGAAAGGTCACCAACAGTCATCCCTCAGTCCCTACAGAGTGAATACACACAAATTGTACACAGAGGCCACCCGGGGCAGAGTCAACCAAACGCAGAGCCCGAGCCATAGCGTTCTGGCCCACCATGAGCAAGGACATTGACAATGCAGTACTCTCATGCTCTGTGTGCAACAGCACAAAGCCACACCAGCCGAAGGCACCACTCCAGCCACACCCGGTTCCTGACCTGCCTTGGTCTACAGTGGCAACAGACATTCTGGAATGGAACGGGAAACATTATCAAGTGCTCGTGGACTCATTATTCTGGATGGTATGAGATTGACCAACTCAAGGACATCACATGAATTTCAATCATCACAAAACTCAAACGACACTTCTCGGTCCATGGATCACCACACACACTCATCTCGGACAACGCTAGGTATACCAGCCAGCAGTTCAAGGACTTCGTTTCTTGTCTGTGTTGGTGTTTGTTTACTGTGAAAAAAGAAAGAATGCATACACTGTATTGCTGCAACAATTACCAATGTGTTTTACACAAATGGCTCAATAAAGGAATCTGAATCTGAACACAGTGGGACTTTAAGCATGTCACCAGCAGCCCAGAATTCCCACAGAGCAACGGCCTAGCTGAGGGGGCAGTCCGTAGTGCAAAACAGCTGATGGGAAAAGTCGAAAAGGGATGGAACAGACACGTTTCTAAACCTACTGAATCTGATAAACATCCCTCGAGATGCACAGCTAGGTTCACCTGCACAGAGACTCATGTCAAGGCAGACACGCACCACCCTCCCAGTCAGCAAACAGCTACTGGAGCCTACCACTCGCGACACCCAACAAGTCAAAGCCCAGCTTCAAAAGAAAAGACTCTCAAAAGCTGAGCTATGATAAGTCGAGCAGTCCACTATGGGCTCTTTATGAAGGTGAGGTAGTCAGGATGCAGACCCCCCCATGGATACAATCGCATGGGCATGATAAAAGAGGTGTGCAAAGAACCAAGATCTTACCTCATCCAGTCTGAAGGTAGGGAGTACAGGAGAAATCGCAGACATATCCTACCTGTAGCTGAGCCACTTCCAGGACAGTCCGACGATGCAGACCGGCTGCACTTCAGTCCAGCTGTAGAGGAAACTCCCACTCCCTTCGCAGAGAGACTTAAGCTCACAGACAGTGAGACACCCTTATCTCAAGAGCCTGTAGCTCTGACGCCCACACGCACCAGTGGGAGCACATACCAAACACGCTCAGGTCGCAATAGTAGGCCAAACCCCAAATATTTTGACTGAGTATGCTGAACTTGGTGTGGACTTTAAGCACCACACACTCATTGTTAATTACAGTACACCTGTAGTGTTGTTAAAAAAATTATAATGTTTACTGGGTATCTAAAATAATGTGTGCATTGAGTCAGTGGAATTAAATGAGATACCATGTGTTTATTATTTTACATATTTCAATCAACATATTTGGTGATTCTGTTATGACATAGAAATGGCATTGTTGTTTCCAGTTAACCATATTGTATCTTGTTGTCAGGACTACAAGTTAAAGAGAGAGGATGTAGAGCATTACATTTTTTTTTGTGATAAACGGTTATAGCGGCCACCGTACCGCCTACTGTTTAATGTGCAGTTGTGCACTCTCGGTAGAGCCTGTTAAGCCATGTCTCGTGGTAATAAACATAATACTTTATAAAGTATTCCCTCCGTCTGGTCATTCAACAATGACCACACATGCCATCCAGGACATGCTAACGTGAAACTTGTATTTTAAGTTGATACATCTAGTGATCTATGCATGAAAACAATCATCCTTTTCAGCTAATGTTATTTATATTTTTTTTACCCAGGGACAGTGCAATTAATCAACATATTCAGTTTCCACATCAATGTAAATGTGCCAGAATTAGCTAATTAGCTAGTTTCCACCTGTAGTTCCTGCCTGCATGTCTTTATGGTGTGGGAGGAAACCAGAGTACCCAGAGGAAACCCACACGAACACGGGGAGAGAACATGCAAACTCTGGTATAATCATCTTTTTTCTCTTATTGTCTCAGTATTGCAATTATCATTAATGACAAAAACTTGGTATATTTGAAAGGAGATTGATTTAATAAAAATAATAGAGCGAAAAATCAATATACAGTATATATACAATATATATATATTAATATATTATTATAGTAATTGGCTATCATACTGCAATATAAACTGAGCTTTATAGTGAAAAGAGCCCAGTGTTTCGGTAGTGACTGCATAATACATAAAAACATATTTAGCATAAAACCCCAAAAAGTTAACTTTATTGAAGATAATATGTGTTCCATTCTTAAAGTTACACTGATTTTTTGACTTTGGAACACATTTATTTCAAAATGATGGGATTTAACTACTTATCATTCCATTTAGTCACTACCGAAATGATCACATCACTACAGAAACGTTACCATATGTTTCGGTAGTGATAATTCTGGCTAACTTTGAGGATAACTAAAGAATGCTAGCAAGCACATATAGCATACACATCTTTGAAGAGGTGTACTCCCATAAAAACATTAATATTCCGCATGAAACCCCAAAAAGTTTACTTAATTGTAGGGATGTTCGATATTGTCTTTTTTACCGATAACCGATTTACCGATATTGTCCAACTCTTAATTTCCGATACCGATATATGCAGGGTTTCCCCCCCCCCAAAAAACTGAATAATTTCAGGTAATTAACATTACATATATCTTGTTGTGGAATTAACACAACATTATGCATACTTTTGACAATAAATAAAATAAGAATTTGTTCGTACTTGCTTACTAAAGGTTAAATAAATGTAAAAAAAAAGAAAAATTACATTTATTTCTGAAAACCGATACCGATATTACATTTTAATGCCAATATCGGCCGATAATATCGGACATCCCTACTTAATCGAAGAGAATGTGTTTGTGGTAACAATTCCGATTTTCAGGCTTTGGAACACATTTATTTCAAAAGTATGGGATTTAGCTACTTACCATGCAGTCATGAGGGAAGGCAGTGTTACTGCCTGGTCAAAAATGCAGGGGTGTGGCTAAAAACCAGGCTCAGCCAATGGACTAAAACTCCTGTGTTTCGGTAGCGACATGAAAACTAGGGACAAGATTTTCTGAGTATAGTTTTTTTATTTAAAAATTAAACTCAAAATAAATCTAAATCTTTCAACTTCTGTTTAAAGGCCAACCTTCATGTTGTATTTTTGTTCAATAAACAATGTGGACTAGGCCAACGGTGACTTTCATGAAGAAGGGGAAAAAAAGTATTGAAATTGACCCAGTTTTAGCGTTTTTAATCAAACATTTTGTCTGCCCAACACAATCACCACGCACGTGGATATTTTAATCAATGGTTCATAACGTGCGCGTGTAATCGAAATGTCGTCGTCACAACAGGTGCAGGGCACCAGGGGGCTCACCAGGGGGCTCAGAGAGTCACACACAGCTAGTGGCAGGCACTGCAGGCAGAGAGCCTTGCTACTACTAGCCGAATGAAAATGTATCTGTTTCACGTAACAACACTATTGCTCCGTGATCATAGCCATCCATCTCTAAAGCTAACCACTATTTGTAAAAGCCACAACCACGTTACCATATTTGTAATAATGTAAATCATTGTGTCGTTGTACATATTGTGTATACACCGTTAGAAGCTAACATAGCTTAGCTTGGTAGCTATTGTGCTAACAACATATCCCGACGTCCGGCTCGCTGGCCGGCATGAACGCCCGACACAAAATGGTTCTCTCCTCTCTGTACACCCCCCACGGGTGTACCCTGCCGGGGAGCCCATGGACACGACAACGGCGGCAGCCGTAGGGTGCTCGAGCCCGCCGCAACGCTAGTGGTACACGATAGCTATGAGCTAACTAACGCTACAGGCTCAAACACCCTACGGCCGCCGCTGTTGTCGCGTCCACAAACTCCCCGGCAGGACACCCGCCAGAACGGGGGCACACAAAGAGGAGAGAACCACCCCAAATCGAGCACTCATGCCGGCCGACAAGCCGGATGCCGCGGCACGTTGTTAGCACAATAGTAGCCCACTGTGATGCACCGAGTTTCAAGTTCAAGTTTCAAGTTTCTTTATTAGTTGACATGCAAAGATACAGAATACCTTCACATGGAATGCTTTTTTCTGTTATGCTCCTATGAGGATCATAGGACGCTTGGATCATACACATACAGCTCATTACAGTAATATTCCACAATTATTACATTTTAGATAGTAATAATGGTACAGAGCCTTGAGACAAACATATGCATATTCACCACCGCAAACAGACTGGCAGCCGTCATAGGCAGCGCCATTTACGGAAGGAGGGGGGAGTGGGTTGGGGTTGTTACAGGGCTGTAGGGGGGGTGATCCCTCACACGAGGCAGCCGACAGTGCAGCGCCAATGCAGAGGAAGGGGGGGGGGGGGAGGTGGGGGGGAGTGCACAAGCCAAGTCCTGGGTGGGGGAGGTAGGGATTGCGGGTGGGGAAGCCGCTCGCCACTCTTATCTCCCAGAGGGCCTTCGACTCCAGCAGCTCCCTGTTTCGACCTTGGTCCAGGAATTTGTTTTGGCTGACTGACTGGCCCATTTATCCCAGCCACGTCACTTTAAATTTGATTTGAATAGAGTGAAATATAACTATTGATTTGAGTGGAGTGAGTTTTAACAACTCCGTCCAAATGACTGAATGCATTATTAGTCCAAGTGTCCAAGTGTCTTATCAGTTCATTTTGGTAGATCCTGTGTGCGGTAAACAGATCCAAAATCTTCTTATTGCAGTCCAAAAGCTTCGATAATCCAAAAATGACCACGTCTTCAAGTTGGTAGCCTGATTATGATGTCCCAATAGGCAGAGAGGGTTAGCCTTATTCTGCTTCTTGAAGAAAATATGCAATCCACTGATTAGATCCATTTAGAGTTGATTTGAGTATAGTCCGGCCACCGGCACGAAGCAGAGCATAGCAGCGTCGGGCTCCATGGAGCAGTAGAGGCGGCGGTAGGAACGGCCTTGAAGGCCTAGGGAGAGAGGAAAGAAATGAGACTTGTCTCTGCAAGAGGTGGGAGGAATGGGCCACCATTGATCAACATGCAGCGACGTGTAGCTTGCATGATGCGTGTGCAGTGCTTTGCCACACAGGTCTGAGAAGAGGACCTGCACATGATTTTACTCGTTCCCCAAACTCCTCTACATGCCCCGATCTCAAATGGTTCACGACAGTAGACATAATGCTAACGTTAGCCAGCGCCATATATCGAGTAGTACTATGACCCGGATGGGCATAAGGCATACGTTTCCTGAAGTGACGTCACGGCCGTGCTAGCGTCTGATAAGCTTTTAGATTCGGCTCATTAATATGCACCTGTTGTGACGTCTGCGTTTGATAAGCTTTTTTGATTCGCGCGTGCATGTTATTCGTGCATGGACCTTTTTAATGATGATTTTGTATATATTTAGTTCATCATAATCTAATTTAATGCCTTGGGTTTAAATAGATCATAACATATTCTTAGTAAATATCTATGTCTGAATACTTGGGGATCTAATACGGTCTCTATTGATCGATTTATGATACAAAAAAGCAGGGTCCCCCTATAGAAACAGATTCCCCTGGGCGAACGATTTGGTGAATAAACTAATGAAGGAACGGGACGCGGCTGGCTCCCCCTCCCTCTGACAGGCAGCTGGAAGAAGGTCTGGTTCTGTGGGAGGAGTTTGGAGCGGGGCGAAGCTGTTCCTATCTCTCTGCCTGGTGTGATGATGTCACTGTGACGGGATGTGTGTGAAATGGAAAGTCATAGGATGAGGGGGGAGAGAGAGAGAGAGAGAGAGAGAGAGAGAGAGAGAGAGAGACCCCAAATATAAAAAAAATAAACACTCTAGACACCATTGTTATGAAGTTCTCCCAACTGGTATTTTGCACTGTACGCGTTGCCCTCAGTAATGACATTTTGTATGCGATTTTAAAAAAGGGGAAGAAAAGAATAAGGCCAGTATAGAAACAGCAGGAGGTATTGCTTTGAACCAACGTGCCCTCCTTTTTTATTTCTTTCTCCATTATAAAGCTCTTTACACAAACATTTCTGTACAAACACTGCTTTCTAGAAAACACAAAAAGGAGCGGCAGTGAGATCGAGAAAATACTGAAAATACTGTACAAAACAACATGGAATGACTCGGTCACAGAGAGGTGTGGCACTTAAAAATACCTTAAAAAGAAAAAGAAAAAAAGGTACTTATCTCAATTGTAATAATAAAAAAGTGCCATTTTTGTTTCTTCTCAGAAATGTACATTCTTTCAACCATAATAACCCAACTCGTTATGAAAAAATATGAAAAGTTAAAAGTAGCTTTTCTTTTTCTTACGTTACTGTAAGTATTTAAATAAAATAATAAACTAAACAGTCTTTTGTCCAAAAAGGAAAAAGGAGAAGCAATATGCTTATAACCCTAACCCTTAACAATCACTGTTACATTTTCCAACAGAATAATCTTTAAACAAAATCACTTGTTAATAAATAAGTTATTTTACAATCAATAGGCTACTGTCCATCCAGTATTTTTTAGAAAGCAAAAAGGTATATGCTGACTAGATCAGAACAAAAACTGCAACAAATACTTGAGTAAACATACTTAATTACTTCCCACCACTGCATTTAAAGGAACACGCTAACATTTTGGAAAATTAGGGAAGATGGATATTGTTTCTTTCTGCGTCCTGCCCTGCTCTACCTAGGAGCCACCCCTCTAAACCACACTAGTCCTATTGCAAAGCTTACAGATGTCAACAAATAATTGGGAGGGACGCAAAAACTTAAAAATGCATTGTTTTGCATCTATATTTAGCACATATTTGATAGAATCGCTATAGAAAATAATCAGGCACCCTTTGGGCCCCATGTGTTACCATAAGGTTCCTCTTCTGTATGAATGTGCTGGTGTGTCTTTAAGCTGTCTCTCAGGGGCCAACAGGCTCTCAGGGGCCAACAGGCTCTCATATCTACTGAAGCTCTTCTCACCTGTATGAATGCGCTGGTGTTTCTTCAAGTTGTCATATTGACTGAAGCTCCTGTATGAATGCGCTGGTGTATCTTTAAGGCTCCAGAGGTCCTGAAGCGCGATCCACATTGGTCACAGTTATAGGGCTTCTCTCCTCTCCTGTATGAATGCGCTGGTGACTCTTTATGAATGCGCTGGTGTTTCTTCAAGTTGCCAGAGGTACTGAAGCTCTTCTCACACTGGTCACAGTTGTAGGGCTTCTCTCCTGTATGAATGCGCTGGTGACTCTTTAAGGTGTCATATCTACTGAAGCTCTTCTCACATTGGTCACAGTGGTAGGGCTTCTCTCCCGTATGAATGCGCTGGTGTGTCTTTAAATCTCCAGATCTACTGAAGCTCTTCTCACACTGGTCACAGTGGTAGGGCTTCTCTCCTGTATGAATGCGCTGGTGACTCTTTAAGGTGTCATATCTACTGAAGCTCTTCTCACATTGGTCACAGTGGTAGGGCTTTTCTCCTGTATGAATGCGCTGGTGACTCTTTAAGGTGTCATATCTACTGAAGCTCTTCTCACATTGGTCACAGTGGTAGGGCTTCTCTCCTGTATGAATGCGCTGGTGTTTCTTTAAGTGTCCAAACTCACTGAAGCGCGATCCACACTGGTCACAGTGGTAAGGCTTCTCTCCTGTATGAATGCGCTGGTGTTTCTTCAAGTTGTCATATTGACTGAAGCTCTTCTCACACTGGTCACAGTTGTAGGGCTTCTCTCCTGTATGAATGCGCTGGTGTATCTTTAAGGCTCCAGAGGTCCTGAAGCGCGATCCACACTGGTCACAGTGGTAGGGCTTCTCTTCTGTATGAATGCGCTGGTGTACATTTAACTCTGCAGAGGTCTTGAACCTCTTCTCACACTGGTCACAGTTATAGGGCTTCTCTCCTGTATGAATGCGCTGGTGAATCTTTAAGTTGCTATATTGACTGAAGCTCTTCTCACACTGGTCACAGTTGTAGGGCTTCTCTCCTGTATGAATGCGCTGGTGTTTCTTTAAGGCTCCAGAGGTCCTGAAGCGCGATCCACACTGGTCACAGTAGTAAGGCTTCTCTCCTGTATGAATGCGCTGGTGTACATTTAACTCTGCAGAGGTCTTGAACCTCTTCTCACACTGGTCACAGTTATAGGGCTTCTCTCCTGTATGAATGCGCTGGTGTACATTTAACTCTGCAGAGGTCTTGAACCTCTTCTCACACTGGTCACAGTTATAGGGCTTCTCTCCTGTATGAATGCGCTGGTGACTCTTTAAGTTGCTATATTGACTGAAGCTCTTCTCACACTGGTCACACTTGTAGGGCTTCTCCCCTGTATGAATGCGCTGGTGACTCTTTAAGGTGTCATATCTACTGAAGCTCTTCTCACACTGGTCACAGTTGTAGGGCTTCTCTCCTGTATGAATGCGCTGGTGTTTCTTTAAGGCTCCAGAGGTCCTGAAGCGCAATCCACACTGGTCACAGTGGTATGGCTTCTCTTCTGTATGAATGCGCTGGTGTACATTTAACTCTGCAGAGGTCTTGAACCTCTTCTCACACTGGTCACAGTTATAGGGCTTCTCTCCTGTATGAATGCGCTGGTGACTCTTTAAGTTGCTATATTGACTGAAGCTCTTCTCACACTGGTCACAGTTGTAGGGCTTCTCTCCTGTATGAATGCGCTGGTGTATCTTTAAGGCTCCAGAGGTCCTGAAGCGCGATCCACACTGGTCACAGTGGTAGGGCTTCTCTCCTGTATGAATGCGCTGGTGTTTTAGAAAAGCAGCCTTTTTGATGAAGCTCTTCTCACACTGGTCACAGCAGTGAGGCCTTGACTCATTCATATCTGCTTGTTGTTGGGGAGCAATGCAGCAATTGTACCTGGAGAAGAGAGAAGTACACCAATGAAGAGTTCAGATTTTGTTCAGTTTGTATTTCTCAAGTTTATGCTCCAAATATAGTTGTTGATGTGATTTAAAAGTGAATCTGCTCCAAGGGCGGTTATTGAAACCTGGCGAACATTAATAAAATACTGAGATAAATCCCAACAGGCAGTTGCCTGCAATATGACATTGTGGTTGTATCTGTCCTTGTAACAATATCATTGTTGTTCCTAGTTTGTGTTGTTTTGGGGAGCAATTAAGAGTACACAGACCACTAGTACAGATAATTCAGTCTAAACTTATATATTCAATGGAATGGATATTATATTAGCAATATCAATTCCATGCCAATTAATCCATGTATTGATTAGCCAAAGAGTAGCCTATTGATCATTAGTTTGTAATATGTCTATCAGATCAAGATCATGAATTAAGATCACTTTTTGTCGGTTTCTTTCAAGTCTTATAGTATCCAGCATATTACATAACCTTTCAGTCTGCCCAGCACCAAGACAACTGTTGGCATTGCAGCCTTGATGCTGCTCGTTAATCCTGTTGTAGCCTATGGCTGAAAGGAAAGGTAAACGAGGAAAGACCTTTTTCTGTTGATTTGGTCATATCTGTCTGTTATAGTAGTCTTTAGTGGTCTGTCTTTGACCAATTAATTGACAATGAATGTCTTTACAGCTAAGATAGACCTATCAGAGGTTGTAATATTGTGAAGAGAATGAGCCTGCAGAATGTTTCTCAGGGGACCAGTTCCAGGCATACCGTTTATCCAGTTGCACAGCGTGCATGGAGTGACGTCAGAGAGTTATAGCCAACATGGAAAAATCTGTTGAGACTGCGTTGCTTGTCCCGTTGAGTTTCAAGTTTCAAGTTCAAGTTTCTTTAATAGTTGTCATACAGAAGTACAGAATACTTTTATACAAAATGCTTCTTACTGTTACGCTCCAGAGACTGTGCAAGACAAGATAAGTATGAAATAAAATAACATAGTATAGCATGTAAATTAGAAGTAAAAAAATTAGGTCACAGTGTTCAGTAGACATTATGTACAATGTTCGATGCAGAATAGACGTAACTGAGTTACCATATAATATACAATACTGTGCAGTGTACTAATATACAATACTATATAGTGCAAGGCAGAAATGGGATGAGGTGCAATTTAGGTACAATTTACAGTAGGTGTACGAGTTGTAGTGCAAATCCTTTATCAATAAATATAAAGTGTGTTTGTGTGATCTAAAGTGTGGAGAGTGGGTGCTGCAGTGTGTTGTTTGTTTAAGTGAGTGTGTGCGTGTGTGTGCTGTGTGCATTTGATGGTTGTTGCATAGTGTTTATTGTTCGTTTAGCAGCCTGATGGCCTGGGGATAGAAGCTTCTTCTGAGTCTTTCTGTGCTCGCCTTAAGACTCCGGTATCGCTTGCCTGACCGCAGCAGTTCAAAGAGGCAGTTGTTCGGGTGGCTCGAGTCCTTAATAATTCTCTTATTGTAGTCGATGAACAGCATTCTCACATAGTTCCCCTGCCTCTTGTCCAGGTGTGATGCTGCTGTGTGCAGCACATGGGCTATGGCGTCCTCCGTGGACCTGTTGGGGCGATATGCAAATTGCAGAGGGTCCAGGTTGATGGGGAGGGAGGAACAGATGTAGCCCTTCACTAGCTTCTCAAAGCACTTCATGGCTATGGAGGTGAGGGCTACAGGGCGGTAGTCGTTGAGGCAAGCGGGCGTAGATTTTTTGGGTACAGGGATGATGGTGGACTTCTTCAGACAGGTGGGGATGACAGCCTGTTCCAAGGACAGGTTGAAGATGTCAGTGAATACCGGGGCCAGTTGGTCGGCACAGACTTTTAGGACGAGGCCGGGGATGCCGTCCGGTCCTGCTGCCTTCCTGATATTCACTTTTTTAAAGATCCGTCTCACCTCATGCTCTGTTACCCTGAACACTGAGTCTCCATCAGCAGACCCCCCCCCCCCCCCCATTGCCGTGGTTTGTAGGCTGGTGTTGTTATTCACAGCCTCAAACCTCGCATAGAAGGAATTGAGATCATTTGCTAAGGAGATGTCACTGTTCAGTTTGAGGGAGGTGCCTTTGTAATCTGTCATTGTTCTGAGGCCCTGCCACATGCCTCTAGAGCAGGGGTGGGCAATTATTTTTCCCGGGGGGCCGAATGAGCAACTGAAAATATGTTGGAGGGCCGGGCCAAAATTCCAAACTCAATTATGCATAATATACATTTAATTTCTATATAAAAAGCAGTAAATGGCATTGTTTTGACCCCTGGTAAGAGTGTATTTATGTGTATGTGTTATTATTTGGCAATTAAAAGGTGAGGTTAGCTTTCAAAAATATCATTTATTCAAATAGAATTTATTTCCAAAATGATAAACAAAATGTGAAACATTAATAACAAAGGGCATGTATGAAAAAGTGCTATACGAATAAAGTTATTATTTTGAGTTTCATATACTATTGAAACAAGGATTTTCTTAGCTTTCTAAAGACATCACATCATCTTATAGCCAAAATAAACAAGACATGTCACTGAACTGTGTAAAGAAAAGTGTCCCAGTAGCCTTTTTTACTCTACATGCCTATATTAAACATTTAATGTTTTCAGAACTGTGCAAAAAAAAGAAGAAAATATCAAGTGTCCCATTTCACTTGTTATATTTCCACATTTTAGTGTTCTTCAGCTCTTTTTTTTCCATTCAGTGTGATAAATCCAGTCTCTGTTGAGCTTTAACAAGTCCATCAAAGTCAAGTTGCATGTCTGAGGTGGAGATGCGAAGCACAGCTGCCAGATGTTCATCAGTGAGAGAGGATCTGTACCTGGACTTGGTAAACGTCATGACTGAGAATGTCTGTTCACATATAGGTGGATCCAAAGAGAACCAACATCTTCTGAGCATGTCTCCTCATGTTTGAAAAGTTCTCCTCCTGGAGAGCAGAGTAGAACTCTAGCAGTAGGGGTGGACGGTATGGTCTAAAATTTATATCACGGTATAATCTGAAGCATAGACGGTAACGGTATATATCACGGTATCATCGTTTTTGATAAAAAAAATTTTTTTATTTTATATAATTTTTTTTTTTTTTTTATAAAATATATATATTATATAATTAGACTTGTACTTGTATTATCTGCGAGACATCGCCACCACGCAACAAGCTCCACTGTCTGTGTGTACTCTAGTAGCCTCCAGCTACGGCCAGGATTCTCTGGAGCTGCATCTGGACCTATACTCGAGTAGCCTCGAGCAGAGCTACGGCCAGGATTCTCCGGAGCTGCACCTGGACCCTATTGCCATAACGTTACTTAACTGTGCTCAGCAAGCCCTCAGCTCGAATACGCATCGAATCAGTGTTATAAGACATTGATATCAGGAGCTATCTGTAGCTACTGCTAGCCGGATATATAACGTTAATACAACGCCTCAGTGAATTATTTAGTTCAATGGGACATTTCGTTTTGAACAGTGAACTAGCTTGCGTTAACGTGAGCTAACGGCTAACGGAGCTATCATACACGTCTACTCTCTACTAGACTTGATGGAGCGTTTGTTGATGTCAGGAGCTATCGGTAGCTGGCCGACTAGATACCGTTCGGTTAGACAATGCCTCATCATGTATTAAACTAAAAGTGAATAGTTGACTGGGTCATTTTGTAACGGTAGCTAAGCTAACGTTAGCTCAGGGAGACGTCCCGTCCCACTAGACTACCAGTAGACCCGTGTTTACATGCGTGCGGGAGGGGCTGGCACGCCCACTGCGCGAAGCCTCCTAAATAACTTTTTCCAGTTCGCACATATCTATTATCTATGACTAATTCTATCTATTTTTAGGGGCAAATGCGAGTGAAATAGTCACGCTGTGGTTACATGACGTCATTGCTATTTTAGAGCTGCACTACCGGTTACACGGTATAGGCAAAATCCATACCGTAGAGCAAATTCATACCGTTTATACCGTATACCGTTTATACCGTCCACCCCTATCTAGCAGTGATGCTGACTTAAAGTGCTCTTTCAGTAGTGAATCAGACTGCAGGTCAATGAGTTCAAGCTGAACATCAGTGGGTGCACTATCAACACTGCAGGTAAAGGGAGAGGAAACCAGCTGCATTTCATCCTCAACCTTTTTGAAATCTTGAAAACGCCTTGAAAATTCATCATGCAGTGCTCCCAACATGGATGAGTACCTGTGCCTTCTTTCAGGGTTTTCATGTGTTTGAGATTGTTGCTGCCTAGTTGCCTTGAAATTAATTGCAACTTTGTCATGAAGGCTTTCACATGGCTATGCATTTCATGAGCAAAAATGCCCTTGCCCTGCAGTTGTGTGTTCAGTAGGGATGGGTACCGTTCACATTTGAACCGATACGGTACCGGTACCTGTGAATCGATACCGGTACCCAACGGTACCTTTTTTCTGTACTTTAGTCTCTAAAAATGTTATCTACCTACCTCAGTTGTGAAAAAAGAAATCCAAACTTCAAATAACCACACTTTCGACCGTTTTCGGCTTGCCCCGACTGCTTTGTTGTTGAATCAAGTCAAATCCTAGGTAAGCGTATATTGTGCGTGTGAACGTTGACATAAAAAGAAAAAAGTTAAAAAAAAAAAAAAAAAATTTAATAAATTTTTTTTTTTTTTTTTTTTTTTTTTTTATTATTATCATGTAATCTTTCGCGGGCCGGTCAGAATCATCCCGCGGGCCGTATACGGATTTGTCTACCCAGGGCTTTTGATTTGGGTAGATTCTAATTGTGGTAGAGGGGATTGTTTCTTCTACCAGAGTACAGACAAAGTCAAGCACCGTTTCAGTGTATTCGTTAATATTGACTGTGTTATCATGGAATACACTCCAGTCTGTGCATTCAAGTGCAGCTTGGAGTGACTCCTCTGACGTCACGGTCCAACGCTAACCTCTCGCGAGACCACCGGCGTTCGCTTGAGACTTTGTTTATACTTTGACAAAAGAAAGATGGCGGCGTGATCGGACTTACCGAATGGACTAAGAGCCTGTGACTTGTACCCATTCTTAAATTGCGAGTATACATGGTCTAATATGTTCTCGCCTCTGGTGGGACAGGTCACATGCTGATAGAAATTCGGCAACACCTTTTTAAGACGCGCGCTGTTGAAATCGCCCAGAACCACAATGGCAGCGTCAACGCTAGCTATCTGTTGTTTGTTTACCTCGTCGTGAAGTTTTGAAAGTGCGGCCCCAGTGCTCGCGTGTGGTGGGATGTACACTCCGATGAGGATGATGGACGTCAACTCTCTCGGAAGAAAGAAGGGTCGACATTTGATCGCGATAAACTCCAGGTCTGGGGAGCAGTGGTTAGACAATTCCTTTGCGTTGCCTATATCGCACCACTCCTTGTTTATCATGAAGGCAATGCCGCCTCCCTTCGTCCTTAGTGACTCCGCCGTGAATGTCGATGGGATGTTTCGTTTTGATATATAAAAAAAAACAGATGGAAGTGATGACGGGATTCAGAGCAAAAAGTCCGACCAAGTGTAAGAAATTAACTAATTCACTGGCTCGCTGGATTGCCCTGGACTCTGGGAACAAAATTTACTTTTTGGTAGATTTAAAAAAAAAAAAAAAAACTACCAGCCAGGCAGATTGAAAACTCCAACATTTTGGGGAATTAGCTTATTTGCCATCTTCCCTGGAGTTAGACAAGAAGATACATACCCTTTTCTTCTCTGTGCGTGCATTTAGCGTAGCTTAATCACTGGAAGTTGGTCAGACTTGTACCCTGACGTTCCCTACAGTCACGAAATACACTCCAAATACAACTCCAAAACGTTCCTGTAAACATGTTGTGACCTGTGTATTTACCACATGGAGAAATACAAAATAATTGAATTCGACAATTACGTTTTCTAAGCAAATATACTCGGAACAATCTTTTCCCGAACCACTCGTCTCTGGGGCGGAAAAGAGTATCGATATGAACTACACGCCAGGTGGCGGGCAGACCTCTCATTGTTAGTCGCCAAACCTTAAATCTGCCCGCCATTGGCGGTTGGCGGGTACTTATTTTGTTCCCTGGATTTGACCGTTGGGCTTTAAAGATAAAACCGCTCTGATTTTCTAATTCTCTCCGATTTTCTAATTCTCTCTGACACAAAAGTCAAAACACCACTTCAGAACCCTGACTTGTATTGTTAAAAGTAGAAGTGTTTACACTCACTAGAACATATATTATGGCTAGATGATGCCTCAACCACAATCTACATTTTCTATTGATTTATTTGGATGTATCTTAGCTAACTGACTAATCGTCCAAGAATCAGGAATAATCCAACACCAATCTCTTTGAGCATGGTTTTTGGCCTGATATTTGTTAAAAAGGGTACACAACAGGGGTACATTGTACATCCCACTATCAAAGTCTGCTGAACAAACTAAACTGAGTGTGTTTGGTTAGAGTGTCTCTCTCTCCACACCTCTCTCTCACCAAGAGACAGTAGGCTACAGCAGCGTTTCCGTTAGCCGGTAATTACCGGTATTTGACGGGCAAAATCTGTTGAAGTCCGACATATTTAATCTCTCCGGTCATAATGTCCGGTGAAAATAATTCCCTCTAAACACAATTAGATTATTTGAATTGTATTAAAATAGGCTAAAATTAAATAGCCTATGCGATTAACCAAACAATCATTACATTTGTCGTTGCTTCACCAAGCAGCCGGTCTAATAATGACATCCTGCTGTCAGCGCGAGCTGGCTGCTGATATATTTACGTGAAGCATGGCTTGGCAGGGTGCAGTACTCCAATTCAGCCATTGGCAATTCAGCTGTTGGGTGGGGGCGCTGCTGACACCGCTGCTCTGCTCTGCCTGCTCCAGTGCTCCATGCTTCACATAAATATATCAGCAGCCAGCTCGCGCTGACAGCAGGATGTCATTATTAGACCGGCTGCTTGGTGAAGCAACGACAAATGTAATGATTGTTTCGTTCATCGCATAGGCTATTTAATTTTAGCCTATTTTAATACAATTCAAATAATCAAATTGTGCTTAGAGGGAATTATTTTCACCGGACATTATGAGCAGCACCAAGTCGTTGGGAGGTGGAGATATACATCACGGCGCAAACCCACAATAATGTTGCCGTCTCTCTCTGCCAAATTTCTCAGTTCTTCGCTTGATATAATTAATACAAATGTCCAATATAGCGGAATTCGTTAGCTCATAAAAATGTGATTATAACTATAGCTGTTTATTAAGGTCGGGCAGACTGCCCACCGACACCTCAAGTCGGCAGCAGCACGAAGTCTCGAGGGACTTATTTTATTTGGAATATATTAATGACTGTATATACGCAAAAGTAGCCTAGTTTTAAGTTAAAATATTATAAATGCCTTGATGATGTCATTCTTTATATAGGCCTATCAATTGTTTTTAAGCTCAATAAACTCTGACCGGAATTTATCCCATTTGTCCGGTAGATTGAAATCTACCGGACACTCAGACCTGCAAAAAAAAATTCTAACGGAAACCCTGGGCTACAGACAGACACCCAGCCAAGCCCAACTCAGCCAGGAACAAGACATGGCAAGCCTAGTTAAGCAAGACCCAGCAGAGAACAAGACATGGCAAGCCTAGTTAAGAATGGATTATGCAAAACAACTCCCAATGTAATTGTCTTCCCCATTTTACCGCTGGGTGATTTCCAAGAGTCTTGTCTGTAGTTTAGCTCCACTCTTCTCTCCAAGCTCCTCATAACCTTGGATTACAAACCAGTCTTCCTGGGGTCCGAAGTCCCACATCAATATATACACATACAAATATACATACATACGCACACACATATATACATGTATACATACATACTAGGGGTGTAACGATACGCGTATGGAGAAAGCACATTTACATTGGAACAGCTGCAGGGTCATTACAATTTTTTGTTTTCTTTCTTTCGTTTTCTTGATCTCCCAATAACGTTAACCAAATGAAACCAATGGAAAGAAACACACACGCGCCAACAAACACATCAACATTCTCCCCCGCCGGACTCACAGGCACAAAAAAAAAAAAAAAAAAAACATACTTTTCCGGACAGATCATCTGAGCTCCACTGTGTTTAAATCCAAATAATCCTCTGCCATTGTTGTAATATGTCATCTGTTCTCTAGTATTCAGTCTCGTCGTGAAGTTAAATTCTCTCTAGAAGTGAAACTGAAACTTAGCAAGGATAAGTTGTTAAAGGGGCAGTAGGCAAGTGGATGCCTGAACACAGAATGACACCAGTATCACTGACTACCACGGCAAGCCTATAGAAAATTATTCTATTTAATAATAATAATTATCATAAATATAATATATACATTTAAAAAAAATAAAAAATGTAATAATAATTATTATAAATATTTTTTTCCTGTTGTACCAAACCGTGACCCCAATACCGAGGTATGTACCGAACCGTGGCTTCTGTGTACCGTTACACCCCGAATACATACACACTATATACAGTACATACATATACACACACATATTCAGTATATAAACAAAACAACAACCTAACTTATTACAATCATACAAAAAAAGACAAAAAAAATAACAATATTGCACATGAAAGATGAAGAGCTAATGCTTGCCTGTAATGGGCAGCATTACCATCTTCAGCTTGTCACAGCTAAGAAAATGATTAAAAACAAAAATAAATAACCACTGGACTACTGCTCACTAGCTAAGTAATACATTCGGAATTTATGTTTAAATGATGATTTGCTATTAATTGACGTATGTGTTCTGGGCAGCTATTCCAATGGCTAGATAAATTACAGATTTCCGTAAGGCATTACATTTTTGGCGAGGTAACATGATTTTACCTTCTCCTGCCATTCTAGTTAAATGATTGTGTAAGTGACTACATCTGATCATTTGACTATATAAAACTCAGGCTTAGAGGCGTGGATTAGAGGCTGACATGTGAGTGGATTTTGACTCCCGCTCCTTCCCACTCCCACAGAAATCCTACTCCCTCCCACTCCCACAGAGGATTGATCCCAATCCCGTCCCAATCCCGAGCCAAACTTTTATAGAATCCCACTCCCATCACACTCCTGTTTACCAATCCTGCACCGTTTTTCTTCCTCAGTATATAATATGCAGTACATGGGTCACATCATGTCTGTAGGGCTGTACGTTAACTTTGTTTGCACATAGCACATTTAGCTCTTCCAGACATTTAAACTTGAAATAACACAACACACAACCTAAAACCCCTCCCTACCTCCCTCTCCCAAACAGTTCCTAATTTTTTTTTATGTTGCATGATCATGTATACATTTATTATGTATTATATTTGTTATGTTTAAATATCAACATTATCTGGCCATCCTCAGTAAATACTATCAAACTCCTTTGACCTCACCTACTTAAAATCATTGACGTCGTAGAGAGAGGGACAGAGAGAGGCTGAGGCTCCCCCACCCCCTCCCTTTCCTCACTGTTTTCTCTGCCTCTGAGATGGGTTAGCTTAGTTTAGTTACCAGGAGCAGCTAACTAGTTAGTTTTGGTGAGGATGCAAAGCATGTAAGATGCATTGGAAGCGTTGCGGCGACAAAATGCGCACTCCAACATAACATAGCACGCTGCTGTTGTTGGGCTGCTGGAGCTGCGCTTGGGAGGAAATGGAAGCCAAGGGAAGCCAGGCTTCCCCATTATTAAAATATGAATTAATATGAAATATGAAGAAAATATAAAATATATATATATTTTTTTATATAGTTTACAATAATTTTTTTTTAAATGTTGTCTCCCTCTTCTCCTTCTCACTCTCTAACACTGTCAGACTCACTGAGCAGAGGCAGTCACTCTGTGCTCACTGCAGCAGAGGAGGCAGAGGGGAGGTGTCTTTCTCCAGCATCCACCATGTGATTCATGCTTGTGGAGTCCAAAACCAATAATAGCCAATAAGATTCGAGCCAAGGCAAAGCGCTTCCCACACCTTAAAACGGGTCCGTCAGCAAACTAAGTACTCTAGCCTCTGCACATTTGCCGCCCTGGAGGTGTGGGAAGCGCTTTACTAAGCTCAAATCTTACTAAATCTAGCCCATGGAATAGTAGTTAGCTGTATGTTTACACTTGAAATGTGTATTTTTATTTAGTGTGCATTTTTATTTTGTCACAATATTATTTGGCTTAAATATATATATATATTATATATATTAATAAAAAAACACATTTTTAATTAAAATAAATTGGCATCCCCTGTTATTTTACCCACGCGACGCCACTGCATCGCACAGACCTATTTTTTCATAGCACGCTGTACAGCCCTGATGTCTGCCTTATAAAACCACCAAACATTTACATTAGTGATGCACCGATGTATCACTCCCGTCCAAATCCTGTTGATTTTGTTGTCATAGTTCCCACTCCCTTCTGCTCCTGGTCCTGCCCAATCACGGGATTCAAAGTGAAATTGACTCCCATCCCGTGGGAATCCCGCGGGAATCCCGAAAAGATGTCATCCTCTAGCGTGGATGCTGTTATTGTAGAATGTGACTGTATTTAAGACAAGCCTTTTATCTACCGATAACCATAAGAGTTCCCTATGCATACTGTTTATGTCCGTTGTTATGGGGCAATGTAAGACTAGTCTGGCAGCTCTGTTCTGGATAATTCGTAGTTTCCTCTGTGCACTGTCAGATGCAGAGGACCAAACAGGTGAGCAGTAGTCCAGGTGGCTTAAAACTAATGACTTAACTACCTGTCCCAGAATATGTGCTGGAACATAAGGACGGCATTTTCTTGACATAAATGCCATTACCCATTTTCTTAGCCACTGTGTCAATGTGCTCTACCCATGTCAGTCGACTATCTATTATGACTCCCAGTAATTTAACCTTATCAACCTGTTGTATGGGTTCACCAGACAAGTGCAGACTCAGTGTAGGATTGGCTAATAGTTTGTGACTGGTTCCTATGATAATTGATTTGGTCTTTGAGATGTTTAATACCAGCTTATTTAGTTGTATTCAATTAGTTACTGCATATAACTCTGAAGATAAAACTTTGTGTAGCTCACCACTAGTGTTTGCAGCATAATACAGTGTGGAATCGTCCGCGTACATTTTGTATACTTGCTTTACACAAAGCAGATGGTAAGTAATTTGTGAATATATAATACAGGAGTGGTCCAAGACAGCTGGCCTGTGGCAAGCCACAATCTAGCCCTTTGCAGTTAGACACATGCTGCCATTGTAATACACTTTGTCTTCTAACATCTTGGAAATCTATGTTGAGGAAAATACTATATTTATGTTGAGGAAAATACTACATCTATGTTGAGGAAAATACTGATTCTATGTTCCTTCAGTAAGATCAGTGATGGGCAAGCTACTTGGAAAATGTAGTAAGCTACACTACAAGTTACTCTCGATTAAATATAGCTAACCTACAACGGAAGCTATCCCCAAAAAAATGTAGCAAGCTACACTATAAGAACATGGCAAAAATAGCTAGCTACATCGGCACTACTTTTTTTTATTTTATTTAATTTTTTTACTTCATGATCAAGTTTCCACCAAACAAATAGGCAGGCAAAAAATTCTCAGTTTGATTGTTTATTATAAAACTAACTGAAACTGGAAAAAAGCCCTCTGTCTGGCTTTTTGTGTCATCCTTTTAACATGAACTTGTATTAATGTACCTTGCAAAATGTACAAAATGTTAATAAAGTATGAGGACAAAAAAAATTGGAAACGTAATAAATGAAAGGCAGTGAAACAATAATCAAATAAACACCAAAATATATACTATCTCTATTGGAATGGAGACTTTTCAGCACAGGATAAACTACTGTTTCAACTCAAACCACAGTAGCAAAATGACAACCTGGCCAAAGAAAAAGTGCAAGAAACATTTGTCTCACAAAACAGACATTAACGAAATCCATCTTTACATGAACGGACATCAGAACAGAACAAACACATTTCTGTGCCATGACTTGAATCCATTTTGATGCAGTAATGATCTTTTTATTTTCTATTCTATCTTTATTTATTATTCATCTCTAAACTCTGCATCTTCTGGCTGCCTGATACCCTCTCCTAGCTGAAACCTGCCCACTTTTCATCAACCAAAAACACACTTCTTCAATATCTGAATTTTAACTAATAATAACTTTCTTACTGCATTTTACTTTACATTTTACACTGCTAGACAAACAATACTACTTATCCTTGGCTGCTAGATATGTACCGCTCCTGCTGACTTGTTGTACACAATTTGTAAGTTGCTTTGAATAAAAGCGTCAGCTAAATGACCAAATGTATTTAAATATGTAACTCACAAAACATTCCATGGCCTCACAAAAAAGGCCTTAAATGGTCACTTCAGTCATCTGGGGGGGGGTCCTGACCCACAGGTTGAGAACCACTGCTCTAGATAATAATAACTTTATTTATATAGCACTTTTCATACAAGATGCAGCCCAAAGTGCTTCACATTACATGATAAAAGAAAGATAAAATAATGAATAATAACAGATTAGAAGAAGAAGAAAAAAAAAGAACATAAAGTAAACCACACAGTCAAAATCACAAGTAAAGAAAATGGATAAAACAGAGTATTAAAAAAATAATAATAAAAAGAGTTGCTAATTAAAAGAATTCATAGAATGCTCCAGAATGAGCTGTTTTTTATATCAAAACGGGGGCTTTTCTAACTGCTCTGAAACGGCAACGACGCGATAAAAAAACAATCTGCCTTCACAGCACTGACTGGAAAATAGTCTTTGATAATGCGATGATCGAGATAATTATGGATGGGGTGATTTTATCGTGATAAAATTTTTGGCCACATCGCCCAGCCCTACTTCCCACCAGTTAGGACAGCCGAAACCTGTCCAATCTTTCGCCGTCGACTAAATACCGTACTTTTCGGACTATAAGCCGCTGCATTTTTTCCCATTTTTTGACCCTGCGGCTTATATAACGGTGCGTCTTATATGTGACTCGACGTGACCAAACTCGAAAATGTAAACATCTAAATATTGCTTTTTTGACTGCATTGAAATGTTATTTATCTGTTCCCTTATTTGCTAAACTTAATACAACTTGTAAATGAGTTAATGCTTGTTATTTGTCCGACAGTATTGTGTCCCAAAGCTAATTACATATGGTAATTAAACATTAAAACACCTACGGATTATAGTCCAGTGCGGTTTATATGTACACATCATTCAATTTAGCTGCTGCGGCTTATAGTGCGAAAAGTACGGTACATACTTCTTCAATCAATATCTGAAATAATTTTTTTTTATATATATAAATCTAACCTCAACTAACCTTACTGTCATGCACTTGTCCTAATATACTAACCTACACTGTAGCACTCAACACTTTGATGAACATTGTTACTCAGCTGATAGAGTTGTACCCTTCCTGCTGACTTGTTGTACAAAACTTGTAAGTCGCTTTGGATAAAAGTGTCAGCTAAATAACACTCATTTCTGAATAGATTTTTATGAAATTTGGACATGTACTACACAAGACTTCAGGCTATGGACCCAGGGAGTTTTTTCAGCCATACCAATTTTTTTGGAAATACTATTTCTGGACTACTAACTACTACAGAAAAACGTGAGTAACAAGTTTTTCTACAACTCAAGTTCAGACCTATGTTACTCTATTTCATTAGCACTAAAAGTGAATTGTCTTTATTGTATCAGAAACTTCAGAATGTCATCTTTAAAAAGAGACCAGGCTCATGCATGTGCTATAAGTATAAAGTATAGTATTTTGGTTTGCAAAAGTAGTATGCAGTCCTCAAGTTCAAGAAAAAAAAATGCCACTTTTGGAGGCGCCAGTTAAGAGGTTAACAAACTTTGCCATCTTATTTATATTGAAACATGTTTTTTTATAGATTTAATGTATAGTACATTTTGCTCTGGTAATCTACTGGAAATCCACCCTCTGGTGGGATCAAGATCCATCTTTTTTGGGATCAAACTGATCCCACTCCTGTGTTGTCGGTTTGAACTACCCATTTTGAAGATTTGATCCAGATTAAAGCTTGGATTTGATTTTCTGATCTGATCCGATATCAAAGTGATCCTCATCCTGTTTTTTTGTTTTCAACTACCCAAAATACAAATCTGATCCATTCAGATAGCGATTAAAAGTTTTGAACTCCTGGGCCCAGGAGACTCGGGCGTATAAAAGTATATTGGATCATGTCTCCAGCACCCCCACAGGCGTCTATTCGTATACTAACGCATTTATGCTTCCGCGTGCGGCGTGCGCGTTTTGCGACTCTGATTGGCCACTGCCGTTTCTGGTGCGATCTGATTGGCCACTGACGTTTCTGGTCATGTGACATGTGCGCCCAATCGCGTGACGCGCCCATTTCCGCCTCGACCAGCAGCAAACTACCTAAGGCCTAGTTTATCACTGGTTAAGCTTAGGTGACTCTTTCGAAGTTGGTTAAGGTTAGAGTTTGGAATCAGGGCTGGCGTTCTATCGCCCTGCTCTAAGACAAACTCTAACCTTAACCAACTTCGAAAGAGCAAACCTAAGCAAAACAGAATTTCTCCACCTGCCGGCCAAATCCTCCCCCGACCGACCTTTCCATCACAGTCGAGAATGCAGCTGTGACCGCGTCCCCGACCGCCAAAAACCTTGGTGTTGTCCTCGACGACCAGTTGAACTTCTCTGCTCACATCGCAGCAACAACCAGAACCTGCAGATTCCTCCTGAGCAACGTCAGAAGGATGCGCCCCTTCCTGACAAAAGAAGCCACACAACTCCTCGTCCAATCAACAGTCATCTCCCGCCTCGACTACTGCAACGCACTGCTCGCTGGCCTCCTGACCACTGCCACCAAGCCACTTCAACTCATTCAGAACGCAGCGGCCCGCCTGATCTCAAACCTACCGAAGTCGGCCCATGTCACCCCACTTCTTAGGGACCTGCACTGGCTCCCCATTGCTGCACGTATCCGCTTAAAGGCCCTCGACCTAGCATACCGTGCGGCAAAGGGAACCGCTCCCGCCTACCTCCGGTCAATGGTCTCTAACTACACACCCTCAAGACCCCTACGGTCTGCATCTTCTGGCCGCCTCAGACCTACTCCTATCCAAACTGCGGGAGGGTCATCAAAGAGAAGTTGCCTATTCTCAGTCCTTGCCCCACAATGGTGGAATGAATTACCCACCCCAGTTAGGACAGCCGAAACCCGCCGACTAAAGACGCACTTCATAAACCATTATCTGAAATAATAAAAAATAAAAAATAAAAGAAATTAAATAAAAATATCTAACCCTAACTAACCATACTGTTATGCACTTGTCCTAATAAACTAACCTACACTGTAACACGCAACACTTTGATGAACATTGTTACTCAGCTGATAGAGTTGTACCCTTCCTGATGACTTGTTGTACAGAACTTGTAAGTCGCTTTGGATAAAAGGGTCAGCTAAATGACTAAATGTATCTGGAGAAATGTAATCTTTTATTGTGAAGAAAATTACGTCGCTGCAGTTGACCATGGAGATGGTAAAGTACTATAAATGTAAAACTTCCGGTTTAGCTGCAATATGTAGCACACGCATTTGGTAATAGCTCCGCTCCCGTTAACGTTAATTTCGTTTAAAAACCTTATTTGGACAATACCAAAAGAGATTAGACCACATCGTATGTATTGATAAGACCTTCTACTAACTATATCAAAAGACAACATGGTTAAGGATAGGGAAAAGACGGGAAAGAAACAAGAAACGGCAACTTCAGCGGCGCAGATTGAAACACGTTCAAGAAGAAACGTTCAAGGCGACGCTGCTACAGATCCGTTGGCGACAAGCCCCGACGAGGAGAATATAGAGGAGATTACACCGAGACCATCGACTATTGGCCCCGACAGGGAGACAATAGTTGTCAACATAACAGGAGCGACAGGAACAAGCTCCGTGAGAGATAAAGCAGTTGATTTTGAGAAGATAATAGCAGACAAATCCATCGGTACCGTCACTGCACCGATACCACCAACTGACACAAGCAGTACAATTACACCACCCGATTTCAACTCATTGACTACCCTGATGAAAGAACAGATGGTCGCTTTCAAATTACACATCGAGGAACTCAAAGATGAATTCAAAGCACACGTCGATGCTAAACTCGAAGAGGTTATGAGAGCGGTCGCTGTACAGTCCGAGCGAATCACGACAGTGGAGAATACGGTGACAGATATTACACGGGCAGTCAAAGTGAACGAGAACACCATCAGCATTGGCATGACAGAGGTGACAAAAGAGATAGAAAGGGTGGAAGAAGCATGCCGGAGGAAAATACAAGAGGTTAAAGATGAAGCGATGGAGAGGCTACTCGAAACCCAACGCTACCACAGGCGAAATAACATCCGCATTGTAGGACTTGATGAAGCAGTCAATTGCGCAGACGACAACTTTCCAACAGTGCTATCAGTGATTTTGGGTAACAACTTTCTAAACACAGTGCCGAAAGTGGACCAAGCTTACAGAATCGGTTCTCGGGAGCAAAGAAGCAACGGGCCAAGAGTCATCATTGTTACTCTGCGGAAGACGGCAATAAGAGATGACATCATCAAAATTGCTCGCATCCAACGGGGGAAGCTGAAACATGGTGATCACTCAATATTTATCTATGAGGATCTAAGCAAAGACGCCATCGCTCGACGTCTACCCTACAAGGAGGTGATGCAAAAATTGTTCATGTCTGGCCTCAGACCAAGGCTAACATACCCGGCGCTGTTATCGATCGTGGGCAGGGACGGCCGTAGGATTGGATTACACACGCCTAAAGAGGCTGAGGAATATTGGAATCGATATGGAGCAGAACCCCCAAGGCAGAACGAAACACTGTCTGAAAACAGATAAGCCGTTTCATCTCTCTCTTTCTCTGTGTATATCAGTATTAGAATGACTTTATTTGTGTTCATCAAAAGTAGCAGATGATATGCAGGCCGTCTACACCAATGCGTATTGTGTATAATACGATTCGTAATACATTATAATTTCAGACCTCTGGTCTCCGTGGAGACAAGAACATATCATTGACAATAAGAACAATCTGGAAGATTCTGGGCTTATCGCTCGACTGCTCTGGGTCACTTAGATCATTCTGGAACACAACAACAGTCTATTAGTACTAGTGTATTCTACAACCTTCTAGAATATAATGCACCATGACAACGAAGGCTTGCAACTCTAACATTAACATCCGGTGTGTATAAACATAGCATATGATCAATTGACTGAAGTTTAATCAGGCCTTAATAAAACTTAAAAAAATTCAACCACACCTAAACGTATGAGCACAACAAGGTTATTCTAACAATTTAAGTAATCACTCCACTGATGAAGAGATTGGCACATTGTAGCTCTAAAAGGCTCTGTCTTTCTATTTTATCTAATTACTCAATTCTGTTCTAGTGGCTTCTCCACGTTGAGTATTATTCTATCTCTCACTCCTTATTTTTATCTTTTTTTTATTTTTATTTTTTCTCTCTCTCTTTTATCTTACATTGTTCTTTTCCATTGTTCTTCACATTAAGGTGTTAATATTTCTCTACAATCTTTTCCTTTTTCCTGATGTTTCCTACATATGTTAGTAGAGGGTTCAAATGAATATGTCGATGAAAGTTTATTCTCTTTTTTTTCATTTTTCACAATATTTCATTACAGTAAGGGAAGGTGCAAGACCAAAAGCGACATTCTATTGTATTAGAATGAAAATGTTAGATCCTATGGCAATTAGCATAGGAAGATTAGGATTACAATGTTCAGTTTGGGCAATCCGGTGGCCTAAGGGAGAGAGTCATACGCGGAGGATGTGTTTTTGGAACACAGGCCTGTACGACTCTCTGGGTGAGGGGAAAATAGGGGATTTTTATTTGTATATATTAAGGCTGTCAAATATATCGCGTTAATATCGCGTTAACTCCCGATTCTATTAATGCCACTAATTTTTTTAACTCAAGATTAACTAAAAAAAAAAAAAAATTTACTAGACTTCACTCAGGTGTATTATTGATGCTCTCATTGATACTATGTTTGTTTCTGAAGTGTGTGTGTGTGTGTGTGTGTGTGTGTGTGTGTGTGTGTGTGTGTGTGTGTGTGTGTGTGTGTGTGTGTGTGTGTGTGTGTGTGTGTGTGTGTGTGAGATATAGAGAGAGAGGGTGGTGAGAGAGATGAGGAAGGGGCAAAAGAGAAAAAGAGCTGGGAGAGTGTGTGTGTGGGGGAGAGAGGGGGGTGTGTGATTAATCAGCCCTTGTGTGTGTGAATGTAACAAGTTCCTAACGTTTTCTTTCCCCTATTATTTCATGCACACTTTATTCATTGTTTTAAATTATTATTTTCTTTTAAGTTATTTTGTGCATCACTCTGTTTTGAATTTGATGCAAATTTGCAATGCATGAGGGTCATCCTTTTGTGTTAAATGGCTGCACAAAGCAAGCATTTGTTGACTCGCATGTTGATAAGAGTATTAAAACTTGGAACTTGAAAAAGATCTGTTTAAGGTAAAAAAAAAAGAAAATGCGATTAATTTGCGATTAATCGCGAGTTAACTATGGACAATCATGCGATTAATCGAGTTAAATATTTTAATCGTTTGACAGCACTAGTATATATATATGTTTTTAAGCTCGGCTCTCAACGGGACCTCAATAATTGGATGTACATCTATTGTAGCTTCGCACTCCAGAAGCATTACCAAAAACTACACAAAAACATGCATAGATTATGGCTAGTTTGAATATAATGATATGGAACACTGGTGGGATAAACAAACAACACAAACGCAAAAGCGTGCTCACACTGATGAAAAAAGAACATGTGGACGTGGCTCTACTAAGCGAAACGCACATTTTAGAGGAAGACATAGATACGTTAGCGGATAACACATACCATAATATTAGTCACTCTTCTTTTGGTACGAGAACTCGAGGTGTAGCCATAGTCGTCAGACGTAAATTAAATATCGAATTAAAGGGGGTATGGTCGGATGCTGAGGGGCGTATAACTATAGCTAGGATTGTACACAATAACAGGAAAATAGCGTTGGCAGCGGAATATGCCCCAAATTTGTACGAAGAGGGTTTCTTCACTTCACTAACCGATGAAATGTTAAACCATCCTATTTAACCTATTACTCATTTATAATAGGTGCGGATTTTAATGCCATTTGGAATCCAAGGATGGACAAATCTTACCTCGCCTTTTCCAGCGAACAAAAAAATTCATCTAAAGCATTAAAAGATTGGTCAAAGACTACAGGGGTAAATGATTTATGGCGTTCACTTAATCCCATGACCCGAAAGTACTCCTGTCGATCGGCGAGACATAACACATTATCCAGAATTGATTATGTCTTTGCATCCCAGAAACTATTTGATAAATATGAAGTGGAAATGATACCCAATGCGCTTACAGATCACTGTTATTTACTCCTAAAAGCAACATTTGGTATACTATCTTCCCGGGCCCCAAGATGGCGTTTTAATACGATGCTGCTTAACAACAAGGAATTCCACAACTCAAAGAAGCTCTCACAGTATTCCTACGGGAGAATGCAAACACGGTGCAAGACCCCAGAATAATATGGATGTCGGTAAAGGGTATGATCAAGGATTTCACGGATAGATTTTCCTCCATATTGCGCAAGAATCAATGCACAAAACTGTCTGAACTGGAAACGCTTTACTCAACGTTATTTAATTCTTTAAAATACAACAACTCAACTAGACTAGAAAATCAAGTTAACGTACTAAAAACAGAGATCAATGCAATATACAGACAAAAATCGGAAATGCAAATACGCAGCACAAGACAACAGCAGTACTCCCAAGGTTCTAAACCTAGTCACCTATTAGCCATGCGATTAAGAATTAATGCAAAATTTGCAGATATAACTGCCATTAGAAAACAACAAGTACTTGTAACAGACCCCAAAATAATAAACGATACATTCAAAGAATTCTACTCCGACTTATATAAATCAGAAACGACCTTTGATCAAAACAAATTGGACACATATCTTAATCAAATTATTCTCCCTAAACTTTCGGAGGACGACGCTAAACAGTTAGAAGCACCGATCACATTAGAGGAACTCAAGAAGGCCATATCCGAAATGAAAAATGGTAAGGCTCCTGGAAGAGACGGTATCCCATCAGAAATGTACCTTTCTTGTTGGGACATATTTGGACCCTTATTACTAAATATGATCTTATACTCAGTCAAGGAGGGGAGCTTCCATAAACACGACAATATTGCACTCATTTCAGTCCTTCTCAAAAAAGACAAAGACCCCACCGAGTGCGGTAGTTACAGACCTTTAAGCCTCCTCGGAACCGATGTCAAACTGTACTCTAAGGTATTAGCCATCAGATTACAAAAGCATATGACGTCTTTAGTTCATCCGGACCAAACTGGCTTCATAAGAGGTCGCCTGATCAATGATAACATAAGACGAATACTGCACGTACTAGATGCAGACAAAGAGGACACCATACCTAAGGCGATGCTGTCCCTGGATGCTATGAAAGCATTTGACAGGCTGGAATGGTCGTTTCTATGGGCAGTATTAGAAAGGATGGGGTTAGGAAAAGGATTCATTGATATGATTAAAGTATTATACAAGGACCCATCGGCCATGATTACAACAGGTACATTCATCTCCAAAATCTTTCCGGTATCACGCTCAGCCAGACAGGGTTGCCCTCTTAGTCCCGGACTATTCGATCTATCATTAGAGCCTTTAGCACAATATATAAAGACAATCCCAATACATAGAACCAATCGTAATCAAGGGCACACAACATAAAATTAGTTTATATGCGGACGACGTAATATTGTTCATGCAAAGCCCCAACACCACATTGCCTCATCTACTCAAGTTGATAGAGAACTTTGGTGATTTATCGGGATTTAAAATAAATTGGCCGAAGTCGGCTTTCCTTCCACTTAACACCCATGCAAAAAAAAGACACAACCCTCCCAGGTGCGATACCCATGGTAAAACATTTTAGATGCTTGGGTGTGGAAATATTTCCCACCATAAGACAAACGGTGAAGCACAATTACACAAAAATACAGAACAAAATCAAAGACGACCTGGACAGGTGGGCAAAACTTAAAAACTCAGTACAGGCAAGGGTATCAATAGTTAAGATGGATGTGGATGTACTACCAAGAATCAACTTCATCAGCTCAATGCTACCGTTACCCCCTCCAGAGGGCTACTGGAAAAGATTACACTCCTCCACATACAAATTTATTTGGAATAACAAACCACCTCGCATAAAAAGATCCACCGCACAGAGAAATAAAGCAGACGGTGGCATGGCAGTTCCAGATTTTTTCCAATATTTTAAGGCTTACACATTAAGACCATTGACAATATGGTTTGACCCCCAGGCTTTGGTATCCTGGAGAGAATTGGAAGAAAACATAGTAGCCCCACAGAGACTGAAGGACATAGCACACACTAAACTTCCAATCAAGCACTGTGAGCGGAAATTTGGCCCCATAATTACCCATGCAATCCGAACATGGCGGGAAACACAAAAAAAATATCCTAACCCTCAAAAATGGCATAATCACACTCCCATATTCAATATCAATGCACTCTTAATGGAAAAACGTCCTATAAGATTCCCTATATGGGAAGAGCAAGGCATACACTCATTAGGGGATATTTTTAATAACCAGGGTTTTTGTAGTTATGGAGAAATATGCACAAAGTTTAACCTCACCGAGTCCACATGGCTTTTTTACATACAGTTACGCCTATGTTTGAGGTCTCACGGTGTTCCATTAGACATACCAGTTGAACACCACAGATACCACAAATTCTTCTATGAAAGAGAAACATTGAGAGGTTTTGTATCAGGTTTTTATTATCAATTACTAACGTCCTCGTATGAAACCCTCCAACTAGACACTGTCTGGAGGAGGGATATACCAGACCTGGAAAGTGACTTTGATTGGCAAGAAGCATGGGCAAATGTCCGTCTTACATCAAGGAACCCGGACCATCAACAAATCAATTTTAACTATATTCACAGGACATACTTGACTCCTATAAGACTGAACAGAATGGGCCTGAAACAAGACTCAAAATGCTCCCAATGTACAAATGGAGACGAAGGGACATTTATGCACATGTATTGGGACTGCCCACCAGTTAAGGCATTCTGGAAAGATGTGACCCATCAATTATCAAAACTCGTATCTTGGAATATACCAGTACACCCCTCTGTATTGCTTTTGAATGATGTTTTTGAGTTTGCAGTAAATCCACAGCTAAAGAGATTGGTTTTATCGGGTATCACAGTAGCTAAAAAACTGATCGCATCACGCTGGTTTCAACCGGAAAAAATGTGCCGGAAAGTTTGGTCTCTTACATATCTCGATGTGATTTATCAAGAAATATCTACAGCAAGAATTCTGGGTCTCAACGAATCCAAAATGTCAATGTGGTTAGAAGTGGTGGAGAGAATAAAAGCTAGCTTATAATGGTAGTGTCTGGTTAGGAGTGAGGGATAATGGAGGTACTATCCAAGGAGGGGTCCGGGAGGGGGGGGTTCGAGCTGGAGCATATGTGTGTAGGGTTTTAGAAAATAGGTATTAGGGGTATATCCTGTATAAGGCATTTGTATAATTGTTAATTTCGTTGGATATACACTGTATACGGTAAAATATTATTATAGACTTTTTTTTTGTCTTGTTTCTGTACTTGCATGTAATTTTAGCCACCTTGACTGTTAGTTTCATTATGCATTGTGTGTTGAGTACTGACTTTTAATAATTTCGGTTTTGCAATAATAATAAAAAAATAAATAAAAAAATTTAAAACATTTGGCATTTTTTACAATTAAGGTGGGATTGTACAACTTCAAGGCTCCGTTCGAGTGCCGCTGCTGCAAGGAGGAGCAATAAGAGGAAAACAAAGTAAACATAATTGTACTTACAGATGTTGTGGTGTCCAGTCTGCTGTCTGTTTCCACAAGAAGGAGGTTTTGATCCAGATGTTTTGAGTAGAAAGCCTTGGTCCAGTAGAGTTCCATCACAGAGACTTCACACTGTAAACACACAAAGCATTTGTTTAATAATCAGGGCTCCAGACTAACTTTTTCATTTAGGTGCACCAGCTCATAATTTAGGTGCACCCAAAAATGTCCACTGCGCCTTTTGCCGCTGCAATAATACATTTTAAGCGTTACCTTTACCATTACCTTTTTTGTCAGTTTCCATACACATTAGTAATTTCTTAAGATATTATGTAAATTATTGTAAAAAATAACATTGTATTACAGTTAGCTCGCAAAGTCCAATCCTTCACATTTTTATGTCTATTTTAACACATTCAGCTCAGCTCCAGTTAGAGCTGTCCCCAAGCCTGTTTTTGGGATTCGAACATTCGCCAGGGTTTTTCGAACGGATGTTCGAACCATCGTTTTTAATCATGCAAACAATTTGCTCCTAAATAGGGAGGTGTAGTCTGACGTCACTTTGGACCACCTGCGAGGTTCAACCGTATAGGGATTTATCTTTGGGAAAATGGATTATCGGCTATTGTAACAATTCTACCTCATGAACATTTGGAAAGCTTTCCATTTTTGCACAAAATGAGTTCCCTTCTATCACTAACATTATTTGTTAAGCATTTTTTTTTTACAATTAATTGCAAATATTTTCATGTTGAGCTATAGATTGTGGATGAATACGCACAGAAAGGTACACCATGCAAATGTTGATGCTTTATTTGTTTTAAACAAGACGATTTAGAAATGGACAATTACATTGTGTTTTCAAGATGATGGACCGGCCGGAAACAGCAATCATGTAACCACTACACCTCCCTATAGACCAGGACGTAACCACTACACCTCCCTATAGACCAGGAAGTAACCACTACACCTCCATATAGACCAGGAAGTAACCACTACACCTCCCTATAGACCAGGAAGTAACCACTACAGCTCCCTATAGACCAGGAAGTAACCACTACACCTCCCTATAGACCAGGAAGTAACCACTACACCTCCCTATAGACCAGGATGTAACCACTACACCTCCCTATAGACCAGGAAGTAACCACTACACCTCCCTATAGACCAGGAATTAACCACTACACCTCCCTATAGACCAGGAAGTAACCACTACACCTCCCTATAGACCAGGAAGTAACCACTACACCTCCCTATAGACCAGAGCCCTTTAATAAGAGTTACGACACGCTTTGATCTCGCCGACAGGATATCACGTGGCTCACGTAGCTACCGGTAGTTCCAATTTGACTTCCTGTCAACTTGATTTCAACGGTACAGAACGGCAGAACTAATTATACGGCTCTGCTACTACTGTTACAGCAATTTTTGGTACTTATTAATACAATGTGCATTGTTGTGAAGGGCCAGATTAAACCGAATATATATATTTATTTATATATATATATTTAATTGTATTTGTATATTCTCTAATATTCCCTGATATCCCTTGTATATTCCTTGTATAATATGCATTGAATATCCATTCTAGCCTACTGAACATCCCATAATAGTCTCCATTCTACTATTGGTCGAGACCTTGGTGCCAGGCTGCCATACCCCTCAGACCCAGTTCAAACGTACCGCTCGACATGTACGAACAAGTCCTAGTTCCGCGTAGGAATTTGGCTACCGCACCACTAATGGGACTATTTGTTCATAGTGCGTATATATACTGCGCTACTAAAGTAGGACTTTCTTTTCAGTCCAGTTTCTTACCCTCCAATAGAGTCACAGACGTAAAGCCTCTCCGCGACGCCACGTGTGGGAGTAAGGCCAAGTTCGCCTACCATCGGTATTGAGACATCGTGTATATTAATATTTGAATAGTCGTATTTGGCACTATATCGTCGAGTTGGACGTAGTCTATTAAGCTAATAATAGTCTGTTAATATATAGTGCTTCGTGCGGTGAGAATACTACCGTAGTCAGTACCCCATCATTTCGGGCAGAGAACTGGCTGCTTACCCAGGGTGGTTGACCCTATGTGAAGCTGCACCCGAGGAGCCCCAGAGCCGACGAGCGAGTGGACCTGTATACCGGATTATTCTACCGACGACAGCCCGCCTTCCCAGGCACGGATTATGCTTTGGATGCTTTGATTATTCCATGGATAAAGACCCCCGACACTGCCGTGTGTTGAACCCCCCCCCCCTGGAGAGGACGCAAGGTGAGGAGACGCTCTGCAAGACGAGGTCTCTTCACGTCTCTCCCCCGTGGACCGGAGAGAGCCGGCCCACAAAGAGTCCACCTGCTTTCATCTGTGGTCCAAGGATCGCCGGCGCATTGAACGGCACTACAGTGGGTTCACCTGGGATACCCTTGGCCGGACGAGGCAGCTGGATTCTACCCCCCCCCCCCTCCTACTCCTGTCGGCTTACAAGCGACCGGATTAACCCCCTCTAGTGTATCCAGCCTATAATCATTAAAGTATCATTGCTGTTATTCCTTAACTATTCCAGGTCGTATATTTACCACCTGCGCCTTCAGAGATTGGACATTCTCTATTGATATACCGACGAATACTCCTTGCCATAAAAGTGCATACTATTTCAATTCATAAATGTAATTAAGTGATTAAGTGCTTATTCTACACACCATCGCTGTGTAGGAAATAAAGACCCGTTTCTAATTCGTACATTTGTGTTGGATCCGTTTCATCTACGTGAGAGTGTTCATGATAATATATTTATGCCGTGTACTGGGTGGCCGAATATTAAGTACAAAGGTAGTGGTAGTAAGTATCATATCTAGTAATACAGTCAGGGAATTGTACCCCTCAGTTACAATTGGTCCTTCGAGCCGGAGGGTAATTAGTGTAATATTAATATAGTGTTATTAATATTGAAATGGCCTATGATGAACACTCCACGAAACGATCCTCCTAACCAACGCCCGCAGCGCGAACGACGGCTCCCTCAGTACTTAGAGGCTTACGCTGTCAGTCAACAACCTAGTCTTCTACTAACAGTAAACGCGGTAAAACTAGAAAGTAAAAGTATGTCTAACCCCAACGCCCAGACTACCCCGACCATAGAGGCCCCTACGGGCTCTAATGTAACTGACCAAGTTCACGGTGGGGACCAGTGGGAACCAGACATGACTTCACATCCCGCCAGTACTGAAGAAGTAGTCCCCGATGAGTCCCGGGAGGAATACAACGCTACCGAGAGAGAACTCGGCACGGAAGAAGACGGGGAGAGCACCATGGAGATAGAGCTCCAAGGCTCCGCAAGGAGTACCCCGAGGGAAGGCTCCCCTATACAACCGCCTTCTCCCAGCGAGGCAGAGAGGACCCTACAGCAGGCCTTCCTCATCAGCCTGAACGCCGCTGCTGAACGCGACCGACTGCAGATCCAGCAGCGAAGCGAACACGAGCAGATACGTCTAGAAATAAGACGCATTCAGATGGAAGAGAATGTGGCCCGAGAACGAGCCGGTGCTCAACGGGACGCAGCGTGCGACAGACAGCAGTCGCAACTAATAGAACAGCTGATCAGACGGACAACACCCTCTCCCTCCGCCAGAGGCTCCAGGAACTCGTCTAGACACACCTCCAGGGCGGCATCCCCTAGCCGAGTAAACAACCCTGAACTTGACCAACAGACGAGGTCTATACCCCCCACAGACCACCTCCCCCCACCGGTCCAAGCGAGACCTAGCAACCGGGAAGGAGCAGCATATCCTGTGGAGAGGCTAAACCAGAGACTACAAGCACTGGATGACCTAACTGAAGACGAAGAGGAAGAGGAGGAGAACCACACCCGAAGACAGCACAGTACTCTACCGGACCAGGAGGTCCGGTACAGCCCAGGCTATACTCCCGCGGAGCTGCGCTACAGACCCCCGACTTTATACACGGGTGAGCACGACGCACGACCCGCACCGAGGAACAGCACCTGGACAAGCGGGCCATGGTACACTGCCGGTACCAGCCCATACCAAGGAGCGGGAGGAGACTTGCCTAGGAGGCCTCTCCCCCAACGCTCGCCGATGTATCCACAGTCAGCGTCATACATTGGCACGCCTATGGTACCCGACTTCACCCAAGAGAACCGGGCCCAGTATACAGAACTCCGCATGTGTCTGGAGACCATGTTGGTGGATGTATTGGATGAACGCCACAAATACGCCATCCTACTGCAGCACTTAAAGGTGCCCCGCGCACATAATATAGCGCTCGCCTACGCGACTTCCACCACCCCATACACAGCAGCGCTGGTAGCATTGGACCAGAGGTATGGGCGCATATGGGATTACGTGATCCAGGAGATCCGACACATCGACCGCTTACCCCCAGCAATAGACAATCGAGCACTGGACGACCTGTCCATCAGAGTGCAGTCCCTGGTAAGGATGTTGGGAGCGCAAAGAGAGAAGGGGAAGTATGAACTTTACGCCAACTCAAATGTGGAAAGGATTCTGGAGAAGCTGCCGCCCGCTCGTCAGGAGCGCTTTAGGCGGCAGAGGGACCACAGAGACCCGAATGGCCCCGAACCGAACCTCCTCGATCTAGCGGACTTCCTGGCGAGAGAAGTCAGCAGCCTACGGCTAGATACATTCGGACGGAGCACCCCTGGCTCCAGAGAAGGAACCAGACGACTAAATGATGGAAGAAGATCGGTGACTGTGATGCACCAATCGGAGTCAGTACCGAGCAGCAGGAGCCACAGTACCCCCTCCAGAACGGAGAAGTGGAAGATAGTGTGCCCCTACTGTGAGAAAGAACACTGGCTAGCGCAATGTGACTCCTTCCCCAAGCTGAACGCGGAGGAAGCAGGTCAATGGATAAAGTCCAACAAGCGCTGTTTTCGCTGTGCGCGCTCACACATGGCAGCCGAATGCCGCTTAAAGAAAAGGTGCACCAAGTGCGATGGAGCCCATCTGGACATACTTCACGACAGTAACAGACGGCGCCCTTCACCTGCACCATCCAGCCGCAAAGCGAGCGTCATGTACATCGATCCCGCCAGCAGCAGTGGAGCCCGAGTACTCCTAAAAGTAGTGCGTGTGACACTAAGCTACCAGAATAAAGTCCTGGACACTTACGCCGTCCTCGATGACGGGTCAGAGAAGACCCTGCTGCTCGCCTCCGCTGCGGCCCAGCTAGGGCTGCGGGGAAGCGAAACCCAAATGACAATTCGGACAATAAGACGAGATTTGAAGACGATAAAGGGCGAGAATGTCTCATTCTCTATCGCAGCAAGCGGCCAGCCTGAGCGACGGTACCAGATTGCAGACGCTTTCACCAGCCAAGAAATAGGACTGTCGCGGTACACATACCCCGTCGCCAAGCTGATGGAGAAATATGCACATCTGCGCAAGTTACCGATCCCGCTCATAGACAATGCTATGCCGACCCTGTTGATAGGCTCCGACCATGCAGACCTCATTGTCCCGATAGACCGGGTTCATACCGGACCCCGAGGCTGCCCTGCAGCAGTCGAGACCCGTTTGGGATGGACTCTCCAAGGCCCGCTCGCCAAATCTCTCAACCGAAGTACAGCCACTAGATGTCTCCACTCCCGAGTCACAGAGGGAGAAACCGCACTCCTGCAACACGTAGAGCGGCTATGGAGCTTGGAACAAATGCCCTTTAAGAATGGAAAGAAAGACATTCGCTCTAAAGATGACATTTACGCCATTCACCTCCTCGAGACAGGGACCAAGAGAGTCCCGGTCAACGGCGTGTTGAGATACGCCACGCCACTCCTGCGGCGAGAAGGAATGCCTACTTTCCACGCCAAGACAGACGCCACAGAACGGTACCTGCTGAACACGGAGCGGCGCTTAGCCAAGAACCCCGTCCAAGAGAGTGTATACCGCGCTGAGATTGAGAAGCTCATCACAGCGGGACACGTCACAAAGATGGACATTAAAGAGGCTGACCAGACCACTGAATCGTGGTACGTGCCCCACCACAAGGTCCATCACAACGGTAAAGACCGCATAGTATTTAACTGCAGCTACCAGATCGGATCCCAAAATCTGAATAAAGAGTTACTGCCCGGTCCCACACTCGGCCCCTCCCTACTCGGCGTTCTACTCCGCTTCCGCCAGGAAAAGGTGGCCATCAGCGGGGACATTAAAGGAATGTTCCTGCAGGTGAGATTAGTAGAGGCGGACAAGCCCCTGTTACGGTTCCTATGGAGAGAGAAGCCAGGAGATGAGCACCCAGCCATCTACCAATGGGAAGTCCTCCCCTTCGGAACGACGTGCAGCCCCTGCTGTGCGACATTTGCACTACAGAAACATGTAGCCGAGGACCCAGCAGCGGACGAAGAGGTCCGACACAGCGTAAAGAACAGCTTCTACGTAGACAACTGTCTACAAAGCCTTTCAACCCAGGAAGAAGCCGAGGCTCTCCTGATTAAACTCCGCGCCTCATTGATCAAAGGCGGCTTTGATCTCAGGCAGTGGGCCAGCAGCGATCCGCAAGTACTGCGCAGCCTCTCCTCCGAGGACAAGGCAGCCAGCAGCGAGACCTGGATGGCTACAATCCCGGGAGAAGCCCAGGAGATGACCCTGGGATTGGTTTGGCGATTCAAAACAGATTCGCTTCACTACAGACACAAGCCCCTGCCTACGGAGCAGGGAAGGCCGCCGGCGGCGCCGACCACCAGACGGAGTGTGTACACAACACTCGCCCGACAATATGACCCGCTAGGATGTATTCTACCGTACACCACCAGGGCAAAAATGATTGTACGAGCATTGTGGGACAAGGACCAGGGCTGGGACGACCCCATTCCCGCACACCTTGCATCCACCTGGAGAGAGTGGGAGATGGAGCTCCACTCACTCCCAGGCGTTAATATGCGCCGAAGCTACTTCCCACCCACGGTGAGGCCAGAGACATGTAAAATGGACTTACACGTCTTCAGTGACGCCTCAGAGGTCGCATACGGATCAGTAGCCTACTTGCGGGCCCAAGAAAGGGGGGGAGAGATCTACACAGCATTTGTCCTCGCCCGCTCGAGAATAGCCCCACGCAAGCAACAATCTATCCCACGTCTAGAGCTCTGCGCAGCCCTAGCCGGAGCGCACCTAGCCACGCTCATCCAACGTGAGCTCACCATACCGGTGTCTAGAACAATCCTGTGGTCAGATTCCACGACGGTACTCGCCTGGATCAAATCGGACTCATGCAAGTACAAAGTCTTCGTGGGAGTCAGAGTCACCGAGATTCAAGACTTAACCGAAGAGTTAACCGGAGAAACAGAGTGGCGCTACGTTGATACAAAACAGAACCCAGCTGACGTCATCACCCGGGGGATGCCCCTGGATGACCTCACCCGTCGCAATGTCTACAGTGACGGCCCCGCATTCCTAAGACTCCCGGAAGGACAGTGGCCCATGCCTATCCCGAGGGAAGCAAGTCCAGAGGAGGTGGAAATTAAGAAGTCTGTGTTCTGTGGATTGAGCACTGTAGCCTCCACCGACCCTAACATAGACGATTGCACGTCCATAGAGAGTGCACAACAAAGAACATTCCTGCGGTACCACCCGGAGTGCAAGTCCCCCGCTGATATGTCAGCAGCTAACTACGAGGAAGCAGAATTGCTTCTACTGCAGCGAGCCCAGAGAGACTCGTTCCCCGATGAATTGGCCTGTCTACAGGGAGGAAAGCCCGTCCCATCCGACAGCAGATTAATTCATCTGGCCCCCGAGAGCGACGCTCATACCCTCATCAGAGTGGGTGGTCGCCTACGCAGAGCCCCCAATCTACCGGATGACATTAAATACCCGATCGTATTGAACAGCCGACACAAGGTCACAGAGCTGATTATAAAGAAATACGATGAGGATGTACATCACGCAGGAGCAGAAAGAGTCCTCACGGAGATTGAGGGAGTACTTAACTCGAAGCCCTTCGGATATGTCTCCAGTGATGTGGCGGATATCGACCCAGTTACCCCCAACACACTCCTGATGGGGCGGCTAGATCCTGCATTACCACAGACAATGTACCGGCCTGAAGAAGCGAACGGCCGACGAATGTGGAGGTACAGCCAAGTATTAGCCGACAAGTTTTGGAACAGTTTCCTACTGCACTACCTACCGTCTCTACAGACCCGCCAGAAGTGGGTAAAGGAGAGAGACAATTTGACAGAAGGAACAGTCGTCATGATTATTGATCAATCACTGCCCAGAGCTATGTGGCCGGCCGGCCGCGTAAGCAAAGTGATCACCGGTGCCGACGGCAAGGTCCGAGCAGCTGAAGTGCTCGTCCAGGGTCGCACTTACACCCGTCCCGTGGCGAGGCTCATAGAACTGCCTCGACTCCCAGACACAATCGATGATGACCATGACCCTACAACCCTATGACTTTGTGAAGTTGACTGACCCCTACAGCAAACCCTTATGTGTAAATAGACAACGCGATTAATCTGTCTCTGTTTAACTGATTAGGTCTGGGACCTATTCAGGGGGTGGCTGTTGTGAAGGGCCAGATTAAACCGAATATATATATTTATTTATATATATATATTTAATTGTATTTGTATATTCTCTAATATTCCCTGATATCCCTTGTATATTCCTTGTATAATATGCATTGAATATCCATTCTAGCCTACTGAACATCCCATAATAGTCTCCATTCTACTATTGGTCGAGACCTTGGTGCCAGGCTGCCATACCCCTCAGACCCAGTTCAAACGTACCGCTCGACATGTACGAACAAGTCCTAGTTCCGCGTAGGAATTTGGCTACCGCACCACTAATGGGACTATTTGTTCATAGTGCGTATATATACTGCGCTACTAAAGTAGGACTTTCTTTTCAGTCCAGTTTCTTACCCTCCAATAGAGTCACAGACGTAAAGCCTCCCCGCGACGCCACGTGTGGGAGTAAGGCCAAGTTCGCCTACCATCGGTATTGAGACATCGTGTATATTAATATTTGAATAGTCGTATTTGGCACTATATCGTCGAGTTGGACGTAGTCTATTAAGCTAATAATAGTCTGTTAATATATAGTGCTTCGTGCGGTGAGAATACTACCGTAGTCAGTACCCCATCATTTCGGGCAGATAACTGGCTGCTTACCCAGGGTGGTTGACCCTATGTGAAGCTGCACCCGAGGAGCCCCAGAGCCGACGAGCGAGTGGACCTGTATACCGGATTATTCTACCGACGACAGCCCGCCTTCCCAGGCACGGATTATGCTTTGGATGCTTTGATTATTCCATGGATAAAGACCCCCGACACTGCCGTGTGTTGAACCCCCCCCCCCCTGGAGAGGACGCAAGGTGAGGAGACGCTCTGCAAGACGAGGTCTCTTCACGTCTCTCCCCCGTGGACCGGAGAGAGCCGGCCCACAAAGAGTCCACCTGCTTTCATCTGTGGTCCAAGGATCGCCGGCGCATTGAACGGCACTACAGTGGGTTCACCTGGGATACCCTTGGCCGGACGAGGCAGCTGGATTCTACCCCCCCCCCCCCTCCTACTCCTGTCGGCTTACAAGCGACCGGATTAACCCCCTCTAGTGTATCCAGCCTATAATCATTAAAGTATCATTGCTGTTATTCCTTAACTATTCCAGGTCGTATATTTACCACCTGCGCCTTCAGAGATTGGACATTCTCTATTGATATACCGACGAATACTCCTTGCCATAAAAGTGCATACTATTTCAATTCATAAATGTAATTAAGTGATTAAGTGCTTATTCTACACACCATCGCTGTGTAGGAAATAAAGACCCGTTTCTAATTCGTACATTTGTGTTGGATCCGTTTCATCTACGTGAGAGTGTTCATGATAATATATTTATGCCGTGTACTGGGTGGCCGAATATTAAGTACAAAGGTAGTGGTAGTAAGTATCATATCTAGTAATACAGTCAGGGAATTGTACCCCTCAGTTACATGCATTGATTACTGTTGCGATATATCATTTACATATCTGCTACTTTAATATTTACATTATATCACTAGGCGATGACGGCAATTTCGAACGTTAAATGCTAGCTGTGCTAGCTGACTTATTTTACATTAGCCATATCACCAGTTGTTACACAATCAAGCATCATTGTATTAATCAGCCCACATTATATGTGGGCTATTTATATTCAATATATATAATAGCATTTCAGGGGAGTGGCAGAGAGACTTGTGCTTCTACACATCCTAATGCTATCTATAAGACATTCATACATGCACATGTGAAAATGCAGTGAATATCATATCAAGCTGTTTACTCTGCACTTCTTAGCATTTACATTTCATACTGTAACCATTGATACTACTCAATTAAGCCAAGAAAGAAGTTTGGTCAACAGTAGAAAAAATACAAGGCAAGCAATTGCATTCCACAATTTTTTTATTATTATAGGCCTATAATATGTCCATGTAGAGGTCCAGTCTTCCAATCCTGTTGTTTGTAGTGCTAGGGCCTTTCTGTCACGACTGCTGCTCACCTCAGACTGGACACATGCACGTCATTATAGTGGTAATTTATCCTAGAAAACAAAACAGGGAGATAGAGTTATGGAGTTGCTCATGCACTCTACAACAACACACGTCTTGTGCATAATCTTTCTATGGGCATAAAAACAGATAATAAACTATTCTATTTTTGATACAATTTGACTCATCTGAATTTCTACAGTTTCACTGTTTGACTCATTTAAAATATTCCACAACAGGTTCAATGTGTCCGGGTTCTTTGCAACAAGTGCTGGCCTGAAATTCATGGTGGAGCAGGAACAACGACCTCCATCTTACCAGACAACAGCATGGCTCCTGGAATTAA
>NC_140172.1:5613036-5841138 GCF_963971535.1 Notolepis coatsorum
ATCTTTAAAAACAGACCAGGCTCATGCATGTGCTATAAGTATAGTATTTTGGTTTGCAAAAGTAGTATGCAGTCCTCAAGTTCAAGTAAAAAAAAAATCACTTTTGGAGGCGCCAGTTAAGAGGTTAACAAACTTTGCCATCTTATTTATATTGAAACATGTTTTTTTATAGATTGTATAGTACATTTTGCTCTGGTAATCTACTGGAAATCCACCCTCTGGTGGGATCAAGATCCATCTTTTTTGGGATCAAACTGATCCCACTCCTGTGTTGTCGGTTTGAACTACCCGTTTTGAAGATTTGATCCAGATTAAAGCTTGGATTTGATTTTCTGATCTGATCCGATATCAAAGTGATCCTCATCCTGTTTTTTGGTTTTCAACTACACAAAATACAAATCTGATCCATTCAGATAGTGATTAAAAGTTTTGAACTCCTGGGCCCAGGAGACTCGGGCGTATAAAAGTCTATTGGATCATGTCTCCAGCACCCCCACAGGCGTCTATTCGTATACTAACGCATTTATGCTTCCGCGTGCGCGTTTTGCGACTCTGATTGGCCACTGCCGTTTCTGGTGCGATCTGATTGGTCACTGACGTTTCTGGTCATGTGACATGTGCGCCCAATCGCGTGACGCGCCCATTTCCACCTCGACCAGCAGCAAACTACCTAAGGCCTAGTTTATCACTGGTTAAGCTTAGGCGACTCTTTCGAAGTTGGTTAAGGTTAGAGTTTGGAATCAGGGCTGGCGTTCTATCGCCCTGCTCTAAGACAAACTCTAACCTTAACCAACTTCGAAAGAGCAAACCTAAGCAAAACAGAATTTCTCCACCTGCCGGCCAAATCCTCCCCCGACCAACCTTTCCATCACCGTCGAGAATGCAGCTGTGACCGCGTCCCCGACCACCAAGAACCTTGGTGTTGTCCTCGACGACCAGTTGAACTTCTCTGCTCACATCGCAGCAACAACCAGAACCTGCAGATTCCTCCTGAGCAACGTCAGAAGGATCCGCCCCTTCCTGACAAAAGAAGCCACACAACTCCTCGTCCAATCAACAGTCATCTCCCGCCTCGACGACTGCAACGCACTGCTCGCTGACCTCCCGACCACTGCCACCAAGCCTCTTCAACTCATTCAGAACGCAGCGGCCCGCCTGATCTCAAACCTACCGAAGTCGGCCCATGTCACCCCACTTCTTAGGGACCTGCACTGGCTCCCCATTGCTGCACGTATCCGCTTAAAAGGCCCTCGACCTAGCATACCGTGCGGCAAAGGGAACCGCTCCCGCCTACCTCCGGTCAATGGTCTCTAACTACACACCCTCAAGACCCCTACACTCTGCATCTTCTGGCCGCCTCAGACCTACTCCTATCCAAGCTGCGGGAGGGTCATCAAAGAAAAGTTGCCTATTCTCAGTCCTTGCCCCACAATGGTGGAATGAACTACACACCCCAGTTAGGACAGCCGAAACCCGTCGACTAAAGATGCACTTCATAAACCATTATCTGAAATAATAAAAAATAAATAAAAAATAAGAAAAAAAAAAAATCTAACCCTAACTAACCATACTGTCATGCACATGTCCTAATAAACTAACCTACACTGTAGTGTTGTCACGATACTGGAATTTCGACTTCGATACGATACCTTGAAAAGTATCGATACTTCGATACCATTTCGATACCAAAAAAAAAATATATATATATATATATATATATTTTTTTTTTTTTTTTTTTTAAACAAATTTAGCTTTTGTTGCTGGTTGATTCTCCTCAGCTTCGAGTCTGGTACTATAAGAGAAGATAAATATAACACTTTTAAAACCCTTTGTTTATCTTTAGATCACACATTTAAAAATAACTGTTCATCTCACTTCAATCATTTTTATTGCAAATGCAGAACATGGTATTTTCTCAAGCAGACAGATGTAAACACTGTAATCTGTGTTGCATGTACCTCACAAACTGAACAGTTAGTAACAGTTTTTATTTAAAGATAACGAGAGCAAGCGAGAGAGAGAGAGAGGTATCGGTAGATAGAGAGAGAGAGAGAGAGAGGTAGCGGTAGATAGAGAGAGAGAGAGAGAGAGAGAGAGAGAGCGAGAGAGAGAGAGAGAGGTAGCGGTAGATAGAGAGAGAGAGAGAGAGAGAGAGAGAGAGAGAGAGAGAGAGAGCGAGAGAGAGGTAGCGGTAGAGAGAGAGAGAGCGAGAGAGAGGTAGCAGTAGATGGAGAGAGACAGAGAGAGACAGAGAGGCTATGCTCGGAGCATTTTAGTATTGTTACATTTTCAACAAGATTGCTGCTATTTAAACACTTGGTGGAAACGGGGTAACGTTAACCTTATGTCGACTGTAGTATTGTATGACCTCGACATAACGTTTACACGTTAACGTTACTCCGTTTCCAATGCAGTATTTATAACTGTGGCCAGCTAAGCTAAGGGAGCTAACTTTAGCTGGTAGCTGTAACGTTACAACGAAGCAGCTGTTGATATTATGCGCCATCAGTAGACAACGTATCATGTATTAAACTAGAGTTAATGGTTTAATGCTTCAGTCACAGTGACGTTGAAAGAGCAGCTGTCACGAACCTCTTTCATTTCTTTATGGAGATCGGCGCTGGCACTGCTATAAGCGCTTGCAAATAGCATTGGGGCATTTGTAGCTTGTCCTTCGTTGTTTACTTGAAACCCGAAGTACCTCCAAACAGCACTTCTGCTGCTTTCTTTATCCACAAGCACAAGTTGCGGAGGCTCTGCATTTACCATCTTCAGCTAAAATGTTTGTTTACTAACTGAAGAAGACGGCTCTCTGTGACTCTGTGAGGGGGAGGGCTGGACTCGGAGGAGCCGGGGGGGCAAGCACGCTGAACGCTCTGAACAGCGCGTCAACAACTTGCGGTAGAACACTCGCCAGCTGGTGGTACCGATACTGCAGAAAGTATCGGTACTTCGGGAAATGAGTATCGAAGCCTTTTTAAATATTCAGTATCGATATGTATCGATACTTCGATATTTTTGACAACACTACTACACTGTAACACGCAACACTTTGATGAACATTGTTACTCAGCTGATAGAGTTGTGCCCTTCCTGATGACTTGTTGTACCAAACTTTTAAGTCGCTTTGGATAAAAGCGTCAGCTAAATGACTAAATGTAAATGTATCTGGAGAAATGTAATCTTTTATTCTGAAGAAAATTACGTCGCTGCAGTTGACCATGGAGATGGTAAAGTACTATATGTAAAACATTTGACATTTTTTACAATTAAGGTGGGATTGTACAACTTCAAGGCTCCTTTCGAGTGCCGCTGATGCAAGGAAGGAGCAATAAGAGGAAAACAAAGTAAACATAATTGTACTTACAGATGTTGTGGTGTCCAGTCTGCTGTCTGTTTCCACAAGAAGAAGGTTTTGATCCAGATGTTTTGAGTAGAAAGCCTTGGTCCAGTACAGTTCCGTCACAGAGACTTCACACTGTAAACACACAAAGCATTTGTTGAATAATCAGGGCTCCAGACTAGGGCTGGGCGATATGACGATATTATATAAATATCGGGTACAGTTCATTAACGATACACTTTTTTAACGTATCGTGGATATCGTGATGTTTTGCCCAAGAGGATTGTGTCGCGTCAATCTGGTCCACCCCGTTCAAACTTTTGAACAACGCCGCTCCCACACACACACTACTGCATCAAAGTTAGTACGTATGATTAACAAAGGCATTCGTTTTGTGGCATCAACATTATATAGTTACACGTTATATAGTTACACATCAGCGTATTTACCCAAACATAGCAACGTCCAATGACGACATAGATAGCAAGCGTTACTGTTCATATCTCAGTCCGTGCCGAGTTGTGCGTGCCCATTCTGCGGTCTGTTAATAAAGTTTTCAATCAGACAGATGTATGGAAAGGCTTTTATTATAACATTTGTTGCAGTAAAATCATTATGCCTCGTTGTCATGCTGCGGTGCGCTAGTAATCACTCGTCGGCTGCGGTGAGCTGTTGTTGTTGTCGTTGAGCTGAGCTCTCGTTAAAATCAAGGAGGGCATTCAGGAAGTAAAAAAAGAATAGCGCTGCTTGCCGATTGGTGCTAAGAACAGCAGGGCGGGTACAAGCGGTGTGACGTAATTGGCAGACTCGACTGTCAATCAAAATTATTATGTTGCCGGCTGAATGATTGAACGAATGAACGTTATTAACGATTGCAGAATGGGTACAATACAGTACAGCTCAATACAACAACAGTGGACTGACTGGAGGATAAAGACCAGAAAAAGACTTTCGGCTTTTTTACATAAGGGTCCTCCATTTTCAATTCATCAAAACATTTAGAGACATACAAATATACAGTAGTTTCATAAAAATGCTAAAATCCTATTGATTGATTGATTGATTGATTTAAAACTTTATTAACATATTGCAGAATGGGTACAGTACAGCTCAATACATACAATTGTTAAGGGGATGCAGACCAGCGAAAGACTTTCGTCTTGTTTACATCAGGGTCCCCCATTTTAGATTCATCATATTTCATATCTAAATTATATAATATCTCATTGCTAAATATATGCAATATATAATCTAATAATCCAATAATCTAAATCTAATATATAATATAAAAATGCTAAATGCATGGGTATTTTATTTTGTCTTTAATGTTAGCTTGCAAACTCAAATACTGTCTTGGTAAGCCTCATAATGAATTGTTTGGGGAAAAAAATAAAAACATCGTGATGCGTATCGTGTATCGCCGAAAGGTCAGAAAATATCGTGATATCATATTTAGGCCATATCGCCCAGCCCTACTCCAGACTAACTTTTTACATTGGTTGCACCAGTGCGCCTAACTTTTTCATTTAGGTGCACCAGCTCATAATTTAGGTGCACCCAAAAATTTCCACTGCGCCTTTTGCCGCTGCAATAATACATTTTAAGTGTTACTTACCTTTACCATTACCTTTTTTGTCAGTTTCCATACACATTGGTAATTTCTTAAGATATTATGTAAATTATTGTAAAAAATAACATTGTATTACAGTTAGCTCGCAAAGTCCAATCCTTCACATTTTATGTCTATTTTAACACATTCAGCTCAGCTCCAGTTAGAGCTGTCCACAAGCCTGTTTTTGGGATTCGAACATTCGCCAGGGTTTTTCGAACGGATGTTCGAACCATCGTTTTTAATCATGCAAACAATTTGCTCCTAAATAGGGAGGTGTAGTCTGACGTCACTTTGGACCACCTGTGAGGTTCAACCGTATAGGGAATATTTATCTTTGGGAAAATGGATTATCGAATATTGTAACAATTCTACCTCATGAACATTTGGAAAGCTTTCCATCTTTGCACAAAATGAGTTCCCTTCTATCACTAACATTATTTGTTAAGCATTTTTGGTTGAAATAGAATTCAGCAATTTTTTATAATTTTTTTTTACAATTAATTGCAAATATTTTCATGTTGAGCTATAGATTGTGGATGAATACGCACAGAAAAGTACACCATGCAAATGTTGATGCTTTATTTGTTTTAAACAAGACGATTTAGAAATGGACAATGGGCAAATACATTGTGTTTTCAAGATGATGGACCGGCCGGAAACAGCAATCATGTAACCACTACACCTCCCTATAGACCAGGAAGTAACCACTACACCTCCCTATAGACCAGGAAGTAACCACTACACCTCCCTATAGACCAGGAAGTAACCACTACACCTCCCTATAGACCAGGAAGTAACCACTACACCTCCCTATAGACCAGGAAGTAACCACTACACCACCCTATACTAATAGTCTTTCGGGTATTTTATTTTCCTCAGCCCAGTACTGTCGAGTCTTGACTAGCAAAGTTTAGGCACATAGCGCACATTGCTGCGGTTAAGTAGTAGTAACAACTTACTGGTAACGGGAGGCTTGAATAACGTTTGAATGATAATCCATTTTGTGAATACATTTGTTGAGACAGCTTTGTTGGCCAACGGCTCCTGCTATCTTAACGCTATCTGCTATCTAGGCAAAATCTGCATATGGCTCGCCGACAACAAACTATCATTACACATGGGCAAAACAGAGTCCATTCTCTTCGGTTCAAATAACAAACTCAGCAAAACAGACGGCTTCTCAGTTACAGTGGGTGACAATATTGTCACAAGGAAAGATGAAATTACCTACCTAGGTTCCATCCTAGAGGCTAATCTTTCCTGTGACAAAATGGCATCCAATGTAATAAAAAAAGTCAATCAACGAACTCGATTCTTGTACCGGATCTCCTCCCTGGTAAACAAGAATACCCTGAAGACTCTGTCAGGAGCACTCATTCAAGGGTACTACGACTATGCTTGCACCTCATGGTACCAAAGCACCTCAAAGGCACTAAAAACCAAATTACAAACATCTCAAAACAAACTGGTCAGACTACTGCTTGACCTGACTCCTAGAACCCACCTCACCCCTGCACACTTTGCCAACCTAGGATGGCTTAGAGTAGACAACAGAGTACAGCAACTTGCAATGGGCCTGGTCTACAAGATACACTACACGACCAAGGTACCCATGTACATGTCAAAATACTTCCCAAAGGTCAGTGAATACCACGATCACAACACCAGAGGGAGCTCCACAAATCATGTAAAACCCAGATTCGGCTCAAACAAGGGACTAAACACGTTTCGCAATTATGCCACAACAATGTGGAACGCCCTACCCAAAGCTGTAAAGGAATGTAAATCACTACCCACCTTCAAAAACACTCTCAAAGAACACCTACGGGAGACTGCAATTCAAAACTGGCCCCTACAAATGTCCTAACCCAGTTGTACAATAAAGACCAAGCATGGCTTTGTCAGTATTCCAATGTACAGCCCCACCCAACCCCACCCCACCTACCCAACCTCCTCCAATGTACAGTTTCCATGTCAAATGTATGTCAGTATTCCAATGTACAGTGTGTGCCCCCCCCCCCCCCCCCACCTCCAATGTACAGCCCCACCCCACCTACCCAACCTCCCCCAATGCACAGTTTCTATGTCAAATGTATATACTCTTCTTCTGGATTTTTTTAGTATCACAAACAGTACTGTATTTGAAAATCTGGTATGTCATAAATGTATAGATGTAGCAGTACTGTCTATCTGTATGTCATGTGTGTCATATGATGAATTGAAAATGGGGGACCCTGATGGAAACAAGACGAAAGTCTTTCTCAGGTCTGCATCCTCTTAACAATTGTATGTATTGAGTTGTACTGTACTGTACCCATTCTGCAATCTGTTAATAAACTTTTCAATCAATCAATCAATCAACGTTAGCTAAAGCTAAAGGGCTACACTCTAACGTTACATAGCTTAATTAACGTGTATAACATACCTGTGTAACGTTAAGCAGCTTGTGTTCCGCTGGGAAAGCATCACTGCATACACTTTGTTTTAATCCAAACGTCCATTCGGAAACGTATTATGAAATGAGACGCTGTGCTTTTTTTATCGTTTCAATTCGGAAAGTTGATGCTCACATGGCTTTTTTGTGTAGCAAGCCAGCTAGTAATACACAACAGCTAGTAGCAAGCCAGCTAGTAATACACAACAGCTAGTAGCAAGCCAGCTAGTAATACACAACAGCTAGTAGCAAGCCAGCTAGTAATACACAACAGCTAGTAGCAAGCCAGCTAGTAATACACAACAGCTAGTAGCAAGCCAGCTAGTAATACACAACAGCTAGTAGCAAGCCAGCTAGTAATACACAACAGCTAGTAGCAAGCCAGATAGTAATACACAACAGCTAGTAGCACGCCAGCTAGTAATACACAACAGCTAGTAGCAAGCTATACAGGAGCTAGCAAACAGGCGGTCTCGTTAGCATTATCCTACTTTCTCCGAGACTAAACTAATACAAAGGTGGGTTAGTGATCTTGGATCCGGACAGAATGTACACAGGATGAGTGGAATATTTTACGGAACATGTAGCAACAAGTAGATAAGGTTTAAAACACGAATTACAACTTGTTTAAGCGTTTATCAGGCGGAGAGTAACACAACGCAGCTTACCTGGCTCGTATGCACCCGGACATACTGTGCATCCGGAAGTGCAGTAGCCGCGCGCGCGTTATTTTTTTTCCTAGCCACATTTCTCGGAGACGCTCTCTGATTGGCCGACGCCGGTTTCTACGTTCTTTCGACGGTTAAGCTTAGACACTCTTTCGAAGTTGGTTAGGGTTAGAGTTTGTCTTAGAGCAGGGCGATAGAACGCCAGGTAGTTTGCAGGCTGTTCGACGCGGAAATGGGCAAAGACACAGCTCGTCACGCGATTGGGCATACATGTCAGTGGCCAATCAGCGAGCGTCTCCGAGAAATGCAGCTAGGAAAAAAAATAACGCTTCAGACCAATAGGGGATATCTGCAGAGCCGCAAGTCCAACGTCTGGGCGGGGCTTCGGGGCTTGTACTCGGTTTTACTGTGCGGGGCGTCGGGCTTGTACCTTGTTTTGCACCACTGCGCATGAATGAATGAATGAGTGAGTGAGTGAGTGAGTGAGTGAGCAGCGTTGCGTTGTTATTATGGGCTGAGCCGCCACGCAGGATAATGACGCCGCGCGCACGCGCGCGTGCACACGCACGCGCGGCCCCGCGCGCATGCGCATATGTTCCCTCGCGCACAATAATACACTTTGTTTGTATAGCCTTTCATACAGAAACTGCAGCTCAAAGTGCTTCACAACAGAATTAAGACAGGCATAAAATGAGCACATAAAGTGCAGACATATAAAATCAGTTTTTCACATTAGGATCTAACATCCCAACAGGCAACCTTGTTTATGGTTTGATTCAGTTTTAATATAAATAATAAAAATAAAGAGAAGATTAATTAATTATCTACTCAGTCCCGAAGTTTGTGATGTAGATATGGAATGTCCCGGGTTGCTGCTGTTTGCAGAGTGTGTTGTTGTCCGGGGGTGAGTGGTGGTGGGTGGGGGGTTGAATCAAAACAGTTGTCAATTCGGAATTGACGGCTGTTTTGATTTGGCCCTTCGTTCGCCGTCGTTCACCTTTGGACGGCGGTGCACTCTGTGGGCAGCGGCAACTTGGGACGTTCCATATTTACATCACAAAGAGTCCCAGACTGGTTGAAGACACCAGCCTATAGCGGCTATTGTTATGATAATGCGAGGTAGCGCCGCAGGTAAACACAACGATCCGAGCCGAGCGCAGCGCGTTCTCGCGAGCGCGTGCATGTGCGTGCACGCGCTTCTGCTCAAATCTTTAATACTCGGTGAGGTACCACTGAGTGGTACCCCGTGCCATGAACAACGCATGCCTGTGAGTGAGTGAGTGAGTGAGTGAGTGAGTGAGTGAGTGAGTGAGTGAGTGAGTGAGTGAGTGAGTGAGTGAGTCTCTCTCTCTCTCTCTCTCTCTCTCTCTCTCTCTCCGTGTGTTACTAGTGCAACAGACACGTGTTAGCCGATTGATTGATTGGAAATTGTATTAACAGATTGCAGAATGGGCACAATACAGTACAGCTCAATACACACAATTGTTAAGGGGATGCAGACCAGAGAAATACTTTCGAAAGACTTTCGTCTTGTTTACATCAGGGTCCCCCATTTTCAATGCATCATATATGACATACACGACATACAGATAGACAGTAGCCTACTGTTACATCTAGACATTTATGACATACCAGATCAACAAATATACAGCACTATTTGTGATACAAAAATAGTCTAAAAAGAGAGTATATACATTTGAGGGGGAAGAAACTGTACATTGGAAGAGGTTGGGTAGGTGGGGAAAACTGTACATTGGAGGTGGTTGGGTTTGGACATTTAAGTTTGTGACTTAAATGCTGGTCTCTGACAAGAACAAATTGCAGGTTGAAAAAACCCTCAGCACGGAACTAGGCAAAATCTGCATATGGCTCGCTGATAACAAACTATCATTACACATGGGCAAAACAGAGTCCATTCTCTTCGGTTCAAATAACAAACTCAGCAAGACCGACGGCTTCTCAGTTACAGTGGGTGACAATATTGTCACAAGGAAAGACGAAATTACCTACCTGGGTTCCATCCTAGAGGCAAATCTTTCCTGTGACAAAATGGCATCCAATGTAATAAAAAAAGTCAACCAACGAACTAGATTCTTGTACCGGATCTCCTCTCTGATAAACAAGAATACCCTGAGGACTCTGGCAGGAGCACTCATTCAAGGGTACTATGACTATGCGTGCACCTCATGGTACCAAAGCACCTCAAAGGCGCTTAAAACAAAATTACAAACATCACAAAACAAACTGGTCAGACTACTACTTGACCTGAACCCCAGAACCCACCTCACCCCTGCCCACTTTGCCAACCTAGGATGGCTTAGAGTAGACGACAGAGTACAGCAACTTGCAATGGGCCTGGTCTACAAGATACACTATACGACCGGGGTGCCCATGTACATGTCAAAATACTTCCCAAAGGTCAGTGAATACCACAACCACTACACCAGAGGAAGCTCAACAAATCATGTTAAACCCAGATTCGGCTCAAACAAGGGACTAAACACGTTTCGCAATTATGCCACAACAATGTGGAACGCCCTACCCAAAGCTGTAAAGGAATGTGAATCCCTGCCCACATTCAAAACCGCCCTTAAAGAGCACCTACGGGAGGCTGCAATTCGAAACTGGCCACCGTAAATGCCCAAAACCCCCACCACCTCCTAATAGACAGTCTCCTCCCCACCGCATGTATATATTCCCTCCCCGCCGTATGTATATTCCCCTCCCACCCACCCACCCCCTCCTAATGTACAGTCCCCTCCCCATCATATGTATATACTCTGTCAGGATCTAGGGGTAACAGTACTGTATATTTGAATACCGCCTATGTCACAAATGTATCAGTACTAAATACCTATATGTCCCTATGCCATAAATGTCATGTATGTTATGTATGTCATAAATGTCTATATGAATTGAAAATGGGGGACCCTGATGGAAACAAGACAAACGTCTTTCTCAGGTCTGCATCCCCTTAACAATTGTATGTATTGAGCCGTACTGTATTGTACCCATTCTGCAATCTGTTAAATAAAGTTTTCATTCATTCATTCATTCACATACAAGATATGCAAATATGGTTAGAGTTACATAGATGGAGAGACTGTTAACTGGTTAGTCAAGTCAAGTCAAGAGTTTTATTTGTCACGGCATACAGGTATACAATGAACTGCGGGGGGTCTTGCCCGCAACGATTGTGCATAATACAATAGTAATATATAATAATATAATAAGAATCCAATAGAACGACATTGTGCAATAATACAAGTAATCAAGTAGGGCATATCGGTATATGTACATGAGTTATTTACAGAGCATGGTAGGACATGCTAGGTCCTGTGGTAGTGCAATACACTGTTAGCTACGGATGAAGCACTGGGTCTTTATGTACACTGCTATACAATGCTATATTATACAATCTCAAGTTATACTATACTATTCTTAAAGTGACCTTTCCTTTTGTAAAGTGACCATAAGTGTGAGCGTGTGCAGCATGAGTGTGTGTGTGCTCATGTTAAAGTGGCTGCTAGTGTGTGAGCGTGTACAGTGTCTGTGTTGTGTGTGTGCTCATGTGTGCTTGTGTGTGGAGAGTTCAGTGTTCAAGGCTCTGATGGCCTGGGGGAAGAAGCTGAGCCGAAGTCTCTCTGTCCTAGTTGCTGGTGTTCGCAGGCGTTTGCCTGACCGCAGCAGCTTGAACAGGCTGTTGTTGGGGTGGTGAGGGTCTTTCATTATTCTGCAGGCTCTGGATTTGCACCTCTTGTTGTATAGGACCTGCAGGGGTGGTAGTGCAATACCCGTGGTACGCTCGGCTGAACGCACCACTCTCTGTAGGGCCTTCTTGTCCTGTGCCGTGCTGTTTCCATACCAGGCAGTGATTTTTCCAGTTAAGATACTCTCTACAGCTCCGGACCCCTTGTCGGCTGTGCTAGTGTTAATAAAAATGTCAATCAATCAAAAGTGTGTGTACATCTCAGCCGGTCTGTGGCTACTGTAGTGGTCAAGATCTATTTGTGACCGGAAGGCCAGTGCATCTGTTACTAAGAGTCACAGGCACAGACCAAGGACTGATGAGACGACGGTTTTGGCTGACCAGAGGAGCTAATGACAGGATCTGTCCTTCAGACGCCTGCCTGTCCGTCTGAACCACCAGGAGACGGACTGTAATTCTAGATCTTGGCTGTTTTAACTGTCACCATGTATAGTCGGTGAGAGCCGCCTCATTCACTCCAACACCAACCAGAAGTTATAAAAGCCATTGTGACGGAAAGAGCTGGACGCACTCCTGGTGAGTCCAGAGCCAAGTAGAACCTGTGTCCACGCTCAGCTGTTGGTGTAAATACTCTGTAATATTGAATATTCACTCTGTAATAAATCTTCTGATTGCTAAACCCTCTCCTCATCCTTCAAGGTCAATCTAAAGAACGCGACAGTCCCCAATTTTCAATGAATCAAGACATTTATGACATACAAGACATACAAATAAACAGTACTGTTTAACATACTACATAGTACATACTATGTCCTTCTGTATGTATTAGTTCGCATATATACATGTATTCATCAACTAACATTCAAAGATATACATTCATAAATTATTAATACATTCTTTTATTTATTTATTTAACATTTATTTATCCAGTGGAAATTCATTGAGAATACCCTGAAGACTCTGGCAGGAGCACTCATTCAAGGGTACTACGACTATGCTTGCACCTCATGGTACCAAAGCACCTCAAAGGCGCTAAAAACAAGATTACAAACATCACAAAACAAACTGGTCAGACTTCTTCTTGACCTTACCCCTAGAACCCACCTCACCCCTGCCCACTTTGACAACCTAGGATGGCTTAGAGTAGACGACAGAGTACAGCAACTTGCAATGGGCCTGGTCTACAAGATACACTATACGACTAAGGTACCCATGTACATGTCAAAATACTTCCCAAAGGTCAGTGAATACCACCACAACACCAGAGGAAGCTCAACAAATCATGTTAAACCCAGATTCGGCTCAAACAAGGGACTAAACACGTTTCACAATTATGCCACATCAATGTGGAACGCCCTACCCAAAGCTGTAAAGGAATGTGAATCAAAACCGCTCTTAAAGAGCACCTACGGGAGGTTGCAATTCGAAACTGGCCACCGTAAATGTCCAAACCCCCCACCCCCACCTAATAGACAGTTTCCTCCCCACCGCATGTATATATTCTCTCCCCGCCGTATGTATATTTCTCTCCCACCCGCCCACCCCCTCCAAATGTACAGTCTCCTCCCCACCGTATGTAAATGTAGAAGGGTGGATTATCCCTGCTTGTGGGAGTAGTAGTACACAGACACTGGGTAGTAGGATACTATAGTATTGGACCTATATGTACCCCCGTCTTTGGCCCGGAACGTCGTTCTGGAGGGCTTGCAGTTGGAGTGGATGGGGCCCAGGATTTACTAACCTGGGGACTGGTACTCTGGTCTCCCTTGCCTTCCAAGGCGGTCAGCAGTAGCTCCCCACACACCCTCACTCCCTCAGTACCTCCGACAGCCCTCCCACACCCAGTGACTGTCAGTTCAATAGTATTATTGGGCTTCCCTTTAAGCAGTACCCTTCCTTGACCACCTGTATAGACCCTTCAAATGCTATTCTGTAAATGGGGTGTAAGGGTTAAATAATTATGCAGTCACAATATGTACCCAGAGGTTAGAATAGCAAATGGAACTTAAAGAAACAGACACACACAATGATCCCGATTAGGTCTACTTTATCGAAGCCTGGGTAGGTTATCCATTACAATGTTAATCCTTAATATATGGCACCGGGTGCTCTTGTTATCAATGTAGGGGAAGCTCTTCCCACCATAGGCACCGAGTGCTCAATACATTAAAACACCCCGCTTGTACTGGGGGAACCCAGGCATAAAATGTAGACACATTGGGAATTCAAGAATCAAACAATCAAATAAACAAATAACCAAATAAACCAAGTAAATGTGGGCCCACGTTACCAAAGAAAACCTAACCTAAGCCGGCTTAAATAGTTCGGGGTACCCCTTAGACACTGGTTGTTAGCGTTCACTTCAATGGACGTTGCTGTTGATACACGTGGTACTGTTAGTACTTAGCCAAGATGGCGGACCGGGTGACAAGATGGCGTCGGCGATCCTGCGAGCACAGCCAGCAGGCTGGGCGGACAGCAGGCAGTGGTTAGCTGGAGGAGCGTGCTGTATGGCGTCCTCTGCTGGTGGGAAGAGGCGTCCTCAGTACCGTCTGGGAAACGTCCACCGCTGCTGTTGCTGGCTTGCTTCTGTCGCGCGTGCTAATACTTTGGCTACCCTAAACACAGCTAAGCTTTGGGTCTCGACGCACCCTCCTGCTATATCGGTTACACTGCTAACGCAACGTGGCTGGCTATACCACCGGTCTCTTCAGCGCCTCGCGCCCGGTAGTCTACTCAAGTCAGACGGAGCCGTTAGCAGCATACTACTATACCGCACACAGTAACTACTATAACCCGATAACGTTAGACGTTAGTCTCGTTAGCTCTAGACGTTAGTCCTTGGGTTCGGTTTCTCTTACTCACACACTATCGCTGATACTTCTAGGATAACCCGTCACTAGCAAGTATTCCTCATCACTCGCCGCTCGCTCCGACAGGGCTCTCCAACGTCACTTCTTCAACAGGGCTATTCCAAAGCACACGCCCGTTGTGGCTGCGACCGTTCACAGCCAAGTCCAACGCCGAAGTTAGCTTCCTGCTCCCCTCGCCTCCAGGTAACTCCCTCTTCCTCGTTGCTCGCTTCTCTCCACTGCTCCACCTGCCACCACTGCCACTCCGCCCCCTGCTGGCAACCTCCACTGGTCCCACTCGAGGACCGCTCCAGAAAGGGAAAAAGGGCTCAATGTTATTGCTAGTAATCCATACTGCATCCAGAGAAGAGTAGCACCTCACCTCGTCGTTAGACTGGGCGAGCTATCCAAAGGAACACTGTTAGGCTATCCAAAGGAACACTGTAAATCACACGTTATACACACACAGGGAAAGTAACAGTTAGTTAGCACTACTGAATACTTTGTAGAATATTCAGGCTGCTACATATATTTCTCTCCCACCCACCCACCCCCTCCTAATGTACAGTCCCCTCCCCATCATATGTATATACTCTGTCAGTCAAGATCTATGGGTAACAGTACTGTATATTTGAATATCGTATATGTCACAAATGTAACAGTACTAAATACCTGTATGTCCCTATGCCATAAATGTCATGTATGTTGAGTATGTCATAAAGGTCAATATGAATTGAAAATGGGGGACCCTGATGTAAACAAGACAAACGTCTTTCTCTGGTCTGCATCCCCTTAACAATTGTGTGTATTGAGCCGTACTGTATTGTACCCATTCTGCAATCTGTTAAATAAAGTTTACATTAATTCATTCATTCTTCTGTATGTATTAGTTCGCATATATACGTGTAATCACAACTAACATTCAAAGATATACATTCATAAATGATTAATACATTCTTTTATTTATTTATTTAACATTTATTTATCCAGTGGAAACTCATTGAGACCAAGGTCTCATTTACAATGGTGCCAAACAAATGTCACAAGCAGCAATGATACAGACGGTAGTAACTATACTCAAGGTAGCCTACACAAGGGTTAGGGTTAGTACTGTAACTATACTCAAGGTAGCTACACAAGGGTTAGGGTTAGTACTGTAACTATACTCAAGGTAGCTACACAAGGGTTAGGGTTAGTACTGTAACTATACTCAAGGTAGCTACACAAGGGTTAGGGTTAGTACTAGGGATGTCCGATATTATCGGCCAACCGATATTATCGGCCGATATCGGCAGTAAAATGTGATATCGGAAAATATCGGTATCGGTTTAAAAAAAATAAAAAACAATAACAATATTTGTTATATATATATCCAGTGAAATTATTAGTTACCTGAAATTATTCCGTTTTTTGGGGTGGGAAACCCTGCATATATCGGTATCGGTTGATATCGGTTGATATCAGTATCGGAAATTAAGAGTTGGACAATATCGGAATATCGGTATCGGTAAAAAAGCCAATATCGAGCATCCCTAGTTAGTACTGTAACTATACTCAAGGTAGCTACACAAGGGTTAGGGTTAGTACTGTAACTATACTCAAGGTAGCTACACAAGGGTTAGGGTTAGTACTGTAACTATACTCAAGGTAGCTACACAAGGGTTATGGTTAGTAGTAGTACTGTAACTATACTCAAGGCAGCCTACACAAGGCACACAGTACTGACATATACCATTTCCACTTTACACTATTTATATGTACCAGTTACACATGGCTCCAAAGAGAACAGTAAAAACTATATTATTTAAACATAAACATCAAGGTGTAAGACCCAGGAGGACTGCCCACTGGACCTGGACAGTTCTCTGCTGGGCCCTGGGTCTTCTATAGAGGTATATGGTATTCCTAACCTTGGCTGTGTACATAGCTTCTATAGAGGTATAAGGTATTCCTAACCTTGTTGTGTACATAGCTTCTATAGAGGTATAAGGTATTCCTAACCTTGTTGTGTACATAGCTTCTATAGAGGTATAAGGTATTCCTAACCTTGTTGTGTACATAGCTTCTATAGAGGTATAAGGTATTCCTAACCTTGTTGTGTACATAGCTTCTATAGAGGTATAAGGTATTTGTGCTGGTCAGTTTAAATCTTAGTAGCAAACCACTTCTGCAGTTGTTTTTAAATATCTTAAATGTGGTTTCATTACTACCATGGTGTCTTTATACCTGTATCACTGTACATATTAATACTATATATATAGACTTACTACCATAGTGTCTTTATACCTGTATCACTGTACATATTAACACTATATCTATAGACTTACTACCATAGTGTCTTTATACCTGTATCACTGTACATATTAACACTATATCTATAGCCTTAGTACCAGTGTCTTTATACCTGTATCACTGTACATATTAATACTATATCTATAGACTTACTACCATAGTCTATTTATACCTGTATCACTGTACATATTAATAGTATATCTATAGACTTACTACCATAGTGTCTTTATACCTGTATCACTGTATATATTAATACTATATATATATACTTACTACCATAGTCTCTTTATACCTGTATCACTGCACATATTAATACTATATCTATAGACTTACTACCATAGTGTCTTTATACCTGTATCACTGTACATATTAATACTATATCTATAGAATTACTACCATAGTGTCTTTATACCTGTATCACTGTACATATTAATACTATACCTATCGACTTACTACCATAGTGTCTTTATACCTGTATCACTGTACATATTAATACTACATCTATAGACTTACTACCAGTGTCTTTATACCTGTATCACTGTACATATTAATACTATATATATAGACTTACTACCATAGTGTCTTCATACTTGTATCACTGTACATATTAATACTATATCTATAGACTTACTACCATAGTGTCTTTATACCTGTATCACTGTACATATTAATACTATACCTATAGACTTACTACCATAGTGTCTTTATACCTGTATCACTGTACATATTAATACTATATCTATAGACTTTCTACCATAGTGTCTTTATACCTGTATCACTGTACATATTAATACTATATCTATAGACTTACTACCATAGTGTCTTTATACCTGTATCACTGTACATATTAATACTATATCTATAGACTTACTACCATAGTGTCTTTATACCTGTATCACTGTACATATTAATACTATACCTATAGACTTACTACCATAGTGTCTTTATACCTGTATCACTGTACATATTAATACTATATATATAGACTTTCTACCATAGTGTCTTTATACCTGTATCACTGTACATATTAATACTATATCTATAGACTTACTACCATAGTGTCTTTATACCTGTATCACTGTACATATTAATACTATATCTATAGACTTACTACCATAGTGTCTTTATACCTGTATCACTGTACATATTAATACTATATCTATAGACTTACTACCATAGTGTCTTTATACCTGTATCACTGTACATATTAATACTATATATAGACTTACTACCATAGTCTCTTTATACCTGTATCACTGTACATATTAATACTATATCTATAGACTTACTACCATAGTGTCTTTATACCTGTATCACTGTACATATTAATACTATATATATAGACTTACTACCATAGTGTTTTTATACCTGTATCACTGTACATATTAATACTATACCTATAGACGTACTACCATAGTGTCTTTATACCTGTATCACTGTACATATTAATACTACATCTATAGACTTACTACCAGTGTCTTTATAACTGTATCACTGTACATATTAATACTATACCTATAGACTTACTACCATAGTGTCTTTATACCTGTATCACTGTACATATTAATACTACATCTATAGACTTACTACCAGTGTCTTTATACCTGTATCACTGTACATATTAATACTATATATATAGACTTACTACCATAGTGTCTTCATACCTGTATCACTGTACATATTAATACTATATCTATAGACTTACTACCATAGTGTCTTTATACCTGTATCACTGTACATATTAATACTATATCTATAGACTTACTACCATAGTGTCTTTATACCTGTATCACAGTACATATTAATACTATACCTATAGACGTACTACCATAGTCTCTTTATACCTGTATCACTGTATATATTAATACTATATCTATAGACTTACTACCATAGTGTCTTTATACCTGTATCACTGTACATATTAATACTACATCTATAGACTTACTACCAGTGTCTTTATAACTGTATCACTGTACATATTAATATTATACCTATAGACTTACTACCAGTGTCTTTATACCTGTATCACTGTACATATTAATACTATATATATAGACTTACTACCATAGTGTCTTCATACCTGTATCACTGTACATATTAATACTATATCTATAGACTTACTACCATAGTGTCTTTATACCTGTATCACTGTACATATTAATACTATATGGACTTACTACCATAGTGTCTTTATACCTGTATCACTGTACATATTAATACTATATCTATAGACTTACTACCATAGTGTCTTTATACCTGTATCACAGTACATATTAATACTATACCTATAGACGTACTACCATAGTCTCTTTATACCTGTATCACTGTATATATTAATACTATAGCTATAGACTTACTACCATAGTGTCTTTATACCTGTATCACTGTACATATTAATACTACATAATTGATTGATTGATTGAAAAGTTTATTAACAGATTGCAGAATGGGTACAGTACAGTACAGCTCAATACATACAATTGTTAAGGGGATGCAGACCAGAGAAAGACTTTCGTCTTGTTTACATCAGGGTCCCCCATTTTCAATTCATCATAACATATATGACATACATGACATACAGATAGACAGTACTGCTACATCTATACATTTATGACATATCAGATTTGCAAATACAGTACTGTTTGTGATACAAAAGTGTCCAGAAAAAGAGTGTATATACATTTGACGTAGAAACTGTACATTGGAGGAGGTTGGGTGGGGTTGGGTGGGTGGGTGGGGGCTGTACATTGGGGGTTGGGGGGGGGGGGGGGGTTGGGTAGGGGGGACACACACATTTTACACTGTACATTGGAATACTGACAAAGCCTTACTTGGTCATTTACTGTACAACTAGGTTAGGACATTTGTAGGGGCCAGTTTCGAATTGCAGTCTCACGTAGGTGTTTTTTGAGAGTGTTTTTGAAAGTGGGTAGTGATTCACATTCCTTTACAGCTTTGGGTAGGGCGTTCCACATTGATGTGGCATAATTGCGAAACGTGTTTAGTCCCTTGTTTGAGCCGAATCTGGGTTTAACATGATTTGTGGAGCTCCCTCTGGTGTTGTGATCGTGGTATTCACTGACCTTTGGGAAGTATTTTGACATGTACATGGGTACCTTGGTCGCGTAGTGTATCTTGTAGACCAGGCCCATTGCAAGTTGCTGTACTCTGTCGTCTACTCTAAGCCATCCTAGGTTGTCAAAGTGGGCAGGGGTGAGGTGGGTTCTAGGAGTCAGGTCAAGCAGTAGTCTGACTAGCTTGTTTTGAGATGTTTGTAATTAGTTTTTTAGTGCCTTTGAGGTGCTTTGGTACCATGAGGTGCAAACATAGTCGTAGTACCCTTGAATGAGTGCTCCTGCTAGAGTCTTCAGGGTATTCTTGTTTACCAGAGAGGAGATCCGGTACAAGAATTGAGTTCGTTGGTTGACTTTTTTTATTACATTGGATGCCATTTTGTCACAGGAAATATTAGCCTACTGTTCCTAATTTATGCAAATGACATGTCGTCAGCTTGTGACTGCAACTTGTTCCTGTTTGCGGACGACTCAGCCCTGCTGGTCTCTGACAAGAACAAGTTACAGGTTGAAAAAACCCTCAGCTCGGAACTAGGCAGAATCTGCATATGGCTCGCTGATAACAAACTATCATTACACATGGGCAAAACAGAGTCCATTCTCTTCGGTTCAAATAACAAACTCAGCAAGACCGACGGCTTCTCAGTTACAGTGGGTGACAATATTGTCACAAGGAAAGATGAAATTACCTACCTGGGTTCCATCCTAGAGGCTAATCTCTCCTGTGACAAAATGGCATCCAATGTAATAAAAAAAGTCAACCAACGAACTCGATTCTTGTACCGGATCTCCTCTCTGGTAAACAAGAACACCCTGAAGACTCTGGCAGGAGCACTCATTCAGGGGTACTACGACTATGCTTGCACCTCATGGTACCAAAGCACCTCAAAGGCGCTAAAAACAAAATTACAAACATCTCAAAACAAACTGGTCAGACTACTGCTTGACCTTACTCCTAGAACCCACCTCACCCCTGCCCACTTTGACAACCTAGGATGGCTTAGAGTAGACGACAGAGTACAACAACTTGCAATGGGCCTGGTCTACAAGATACACTACACGACCAAGGTACCCATGTACATGTCAAAATACTTCCCAAAGGTCAGTGAATACCACGATCACAACACCAGAGGGAGCTCCACAAATCATGTTAAACCCAGATTCGGCTCAAATAAGGGACTAAACACGTTTCGCAATTATGCCACATCAATGTGGAACGCCCTACCCAAAGCTGTAAAGGAATGTTGATCACTACCCACTTTCAAAACCTCTCTCAAGGGACACCTACGGGAGACTGCAATTCAACACTGGCCCCTGTAAATATCCTAACCCAACCCCCTCCAATGTACAGTCATTTACCTAGTATGGTTTTGTCAATAGTTCAATGTACAATTGTGTTTGTTTGTACAGTGTCTCCTCCCCCCCCCCCCCTCAATGTACAGTGTTACTTGTTTATACAGTGTGCCCCCCGCCCCCCCCCCCCCCCCCCAACCACCTCCAATGTAAATTACCCAGTATGGTTGTCAATATCCCAATGTACCCAACCCCCCCCACCCAACCTCCTCCAATGTACAGTTTCTACGTCAAATGTATATACTCCCTTTTCTTGACTCCTTCTGTATCACAAACAGTACTGTATTTGCAAATCTGGTATGTCATAAATGTATAGATGTAGCAGTACTGACTATCTGTATGTCATGTATGTCATATATGTCTATATGAATTGAAAATGGGGGACCCTGATGGAAACAAGACAAACGTCTTTCTCAGGTCTGCATCCCCTTAACAATTGTATGTATTGAGCCGTACTGTATTGTACCCATTCTGCAATCTGTTAAATAAAGTTTTCATTCATTCATTCAGCCTTTAGGATGGAACCCAGGTAGGTAATTTCATCTTTCCTTGTGACAATATTGTCACCCACTGTAACCGAGAAGCCGTCGGTCTTGCTGAGTTTGTTATTTGAACCGAAGAGAATGGACTCTGTTTTGCCCATGTGTAATGATAGTTTGTTGTCGGCGAGCCATATGCAGATTTTGCCTAGTTCCGAGCTGAGGGCTTTTTCAACCTGTAACTTGTTCTTGTCAGAGACCAGCAGGGCTGAGTCGTCCGCAGGTAGGATTGTATCCAGCTCACTGAGTGATAAACTATCAAAAGTTTACCAATTGCTTTTAGCTTGTCAATCAGAATGGTGTGATTGACAGTGTCGAAACATCTATAGACTTACTACCATAGTGTCTATATACCTGTATCACTGTACATATTAATACTACATCTATAGACTTACTACCAGTGTCTTTATAACTGTATCACTGCACAAATTAATACTACAACTCTGTACTCTGGAAAAGCTGGTCAGGAAGGCCAGTAACGTGGTTGGGGTGGAGCTGGACTCTCTAGCGGTGGTGGCGGAGAGGAGGAGCCTTGCTAAGCTCCACACCATCATGGACAACCCCTCCCACCCACTACACACGGACTTGGCTGAAAGAAGGAGCACGTTCAGTGTTAGACATAAAGACTCAATAGATGCAACACTGAACGGCACAGGAAGTCCTTCATTCCGACAACACTGAGCACAGGGTGACAGTACAGCCTGGCGAAATCTTCCTGGACACAAAGTATTTAATTCTTTATTCTACTTTATTCTTATTTTTAATATAATATTCTCATTCTTATTTTAGTCCTATTGACAATGACTACATAAATGTTTATTGTTGTTCAATGTGAGCGATGTGTAGTGCAGAATTTCCCTCAGGATTTCTATTCTATTCTATACCGACTGTGGCTGCAATTAGAAACTGGGCCCGGTAAATGTCAAAATCCTTGTATGTCATAAATGTCGTGATGAATTGAAAATGGAGAACCCTTATGTAAACAAGACAAAAGTATTTTTCTGGTCTTCATTCTCTTAGCAGTTGTTAGTATTGAGCTGTACTGTATTCTGCAATCTGTTAATAAAGTTCTTAATCAATCAATCAATCAATCAATCAATCAATCAATCAATCAATCAATCAATCAATCAGACTGACAGGTAACCTATAGAGCTGCTGGTCACAGCTCAAAGCGGATGTAGGCCTCTGCTACCATCTAGTGGTCACATAAGTGAATCTCTGCTTGTCCTTGTACCTATTGCTCAGTGGGTGAGTTGATTATCAAGTCATATACGCTGGATAAAAAAGGTAATAATTCACAATATGTTTGAAAAATGACTTTACTTTACAAAGACCTTCCTTCTTTAAGTACAGCAGAAAATTTGAACAATGCAACATTACACAGTTTCTTGAATAAGATTATACATGCTTTTCTTTCCACGTGAACGGCATGGACGGTAGCAATAAATATAGGCCAGGACTGTACAACAGTTAATCTTATAAGGCCAAAGAAAAGAGCAAGACAACTGCAACACAGTTGACGTTTGTAAATTAGAAGTTTCGAGGCGACACACATTACGTTTTCAAAGACATGAAAGACCAGTGTCTGAAAACCAGTAGTTGATTTTCTTTACATTTGTGGCATTGCATGGCAAGGTTAAAGGTGCTGTACGTGGTCTTTTATTGTTAAAATAAAGTGGTCTTCGGTACATTAAAATAATAGCTCTCCATTCCAACAGCCACCACTGATGTAGAGTCAGGTCAGTAACATGAGGCCAACAGCCATCACTGATGTAGAGTCAGGTCAGTAACATGAGTCCAACAGCCATCACTGATGTAGAGTCAGGTCAGTAACATGAGTCCAACAGCCATCACTGATGTAGAGTCAGGTCAGTAACATGAGTCTCCCAGTCCCTCCGCTCTGCAGTAAACACTAAATACATTTTCTGGTATCCCTTTTCACTTTATCCAATCAGGAGAGAGAGTGGAGGGACTGGGAGACCCATGTTACTGACCAGACACTCTGTATCAATGATGGCTGTTTACTGCAGAGTGGAGGGACTGGGAGACCCATGTTACTGACCAGACACTCTGTATCAGTGATGGCTATTTACTGCAGAGTGGAGGGACTGGGAGACCCATGTTACTGACCAGACACTCTGTATCAGTGATGGCTGTTTACTGCAGAGTGGAGGGACTGGGAGACCCATGTTACTGACCGACACTGTATCAGTGATGGCTGTTTACTGCACAGTGGAGGGACTGGGAGACCCATGTTACTGACCAGACACTCTGTATCAGTGATGGCTGTTTACTGCAGAGTGGAGGGACTGGGAGACCCATGTTACTGACCAGACACTCTATATCAGTGATGGCTGTTTACTGCAGAGTGGAGGGACTGGGAGACCCATGTTACTGACCAGACACTCTGTATCAGTGATGGCTGTTTACTGCAGAGTGGAGGGACTGGGAGACCCATGTTACTGACCAGACACTCTGTATCAGTGATGGCTGTTTACTGCAGAGTGGAGGGACTGGGAGACCCATGTTACTGACCGACACTCTGTATCAGTGATGGCTGTTTACTGCAGAGTGGAGGGACTGAGAGACTCATGTCACTAACCAGACACTATATCAGTGATGGCTGTTTACGGCAGTGTGGAGGGACTGGGAGACCCATGTTACTGACCAGACACTATATCAGTGATGGCTGTTTACTGCAGAGTGGAGGGACTGGGAGACCCATGTTACTGACCAGACACTCTGTATCAGTGATGGCTGTTTACTGCAGAGTGGAGGGACTGGGAGACCCATGTTACTGACCAGACACTCTGTATCAGTGATGGCTGTTTACTGCAGAGTGGAGGGACTGGGAGACCCATGTTACTGACCAGACACTGTATCAGTGATGGCTGTTTACTGCAGAGTGGAGGGACTGGGAGACCCATGTTACTGACCAGACACTATATCAGTGATGGCTGTTTACTGCAGAGTGGTGGGACTGGGAGACCCATGTTACTGACCAGACACTCTATATCAGTGATGGCTGTTTACTGCAGAGTGGAGGGACTGAGAGACCCATGTTACTGACCAGACACTATATGAGTGATGGCTGTTTACTGCAGAGTGGAGGGACTGGGAGACCCATGTTACTGACCAGACACTCTATACCAGTGATGGCTGTTTACTGCAGAGTGGAGGGACTGGGAGACCCATGTTACTGACCAGACACTGTATCAGTGATGACTGTTTACTGCAGAGTGGAGGGACTGGGAGACCCATGTTACTGACCAGACACTCTGTATCGGTGATGGCTGTTTACTGCAGAGTGGAGGGACTGGGAGACCCATGTTACTGACCAGACACTATATCAGTGATGGCTGTTTACTGCAGAGTGGAGGGACTGGGAGACCCATGTTACTGACCAGACACTCTGTATCAGTGATGGCTGTTTACTGCAGAGTGGAGGGACTGGGAGACCCATGTTACTGACCAGACACTCTGTATCAGTGATGGCTGTTTACTGCAGAGTGGAGGGACTGGGAGACCCATGTTACTGACCAGACACTATATCAGTGATGGCTGTTTACTGCACAGTGGAGGGACTGGGAGACCCATGTTACTGACCAGACACTATATCAGTGATGGCTGTTTACTGCACAGTGGAGGGACTGGGAGACCCATGTTACTGACCAGCCACTCTATATCAGTGATGGCTGTTTACTGCAGAGTGGAGGGACTGAGAGACCCATGTTACTGACCAGACACTCTATATCAGTGATGGCTGTTTACTGCAGAGTGGAGGGACTGGGAGACCCATGTTACTGACCAGACACTCTGTATCAGTGATGGCTATTTACTGCAGAGTGGAGGGACTGGGAGACCCATGTTACTGACCAGACGCTCTATATCAGTGATGGCTGTTTACTGCAGAGCGGAGGAACTGGGAGACCCATGTTACTGACCAGACACTATATCAGTGATGACTGTTTACTGCAGAGCGGAGGGACTGGGAGACCCATGTTACTGACCAGACACTCTATATCAGTGATGGCTGTTTACTGCAGAGTGGAGGGACTGAGAGACCCATGTTACTGACCAGACACTCTATATCAGTGATGGCTGTTTACTGCAGAGTGGAGGGACTGGGAGACCCATGTTACTGACCAGACACTCTGTATCAGTGATGGCTATTTACTGCAGAGTGGAGGGACTGGGAGACCCATGTTACTGACCAGACGCTCTATATCAGTGATGGCTGTTTACTGCAGAGCGGAGGAACTGGGAGACCCATGTTACTGACCAGACACTATATCAGTGATGACTGTTTACTGCAGAGCGGAGGGACTGGGAGACCCATGTTACTGACCAGACACTCTGTATCAGTGATGGCTGTTTACTGCAGAGTGGAGGGACTGAGAGACTCATGTTACTGACCAGACACTATATCAGTGATGGCTGTTTACTGCAGTGTGGAGGGACTGGGAGACCCATGTTACTGACCACACACTATATCAGTGATGGCTGTTTACTGCAGAGTGGAGGGACTGGGAGACCCATGTTACTGACCACACACTATATCAGTGATGGCTGTTTACTGCAGAGTGGAGGGACTGGGAGACCCATGTTACTGACCAGACACTCTGTATCAGTGATGGCTGTTTACTGCAGAGTGGAGGGACTGGGAGACCCATGTTACTGACCAGACACTCTGTATCAGTGATGGCTGTTTACTGCAGAGTGGAGGGACTGAGAGACCCATGTTACTGACCAGACACTGTATCAGTGATGGCTGTTTACTGCAGAGTGGAGGGACTGGGAGACCCATGTTACTGACCAGACACTATATCAGTGATGGCTGTCAGAATGTAGATCTACTTAACACTTATTTTAACACAAAAAAAAAACACTTACAGCATCTAAAAAAACGAAAAGAAAAACGTCAAGTACAGTACTTTTCAGGAAACTGTCTCAAGTAGCCTACAGTATGACTGTATGTGATACGTGTAGGCAAACCAGGGCTCAGTCCTACATGTATATTGCACATTCAGTAGGAAATAAGTATTCCAAGCTATTCAAGCTTTAGAGATAAATATACAAGGATGAGGGGGAAAAAAGTAAAAAGAAGAAAAGAACAATCAAAGCGCGTAAGACACAGAGGAGACGGATGGAAGTCAACACTGGTCACCTTTTACCAGACGAGGACACTGTTACCATGGCCATGGCCGCCTAGTTATAGTTGAAAGTGGGGATGCACTTTTTTTTTTAATATTTTTAATTTTTAATTTTTAATTTTTTTTTTATTTTTATTATTTTTTTGTTTTGTTTTTGTGACAGGCAAGGTGTGGTTTGGAGGGGGTCCGGCACGACCCCCTCCATAGCAGATATTTTTTTCATTTAATGAACCTGTGCGTGCAATTTCCTGCAATATAGAGCCTTAAATCTTGACCAATAAAGGTGCCCTTTTCACTATAAAACTCAGTTTATATTGCAGTATGATAGCCAATTACTATAATAATAATATATATATATATATATATATATATATATATATATATATATATATATATATATATATATATATATATGCTAATCTGTAAAGAAAGGGAGAGAGGGGGGGATATATAATCCAAGTATTTGTGTCCTAATTTGTTATGTTATCCTACACTGCTGTCTGATATTTCCATTACCTGTGACTCTTGGGTCTCTTTCTCTCCTTCTCTGCCTCCATCCCGGGTCTGCACAGTCACCATATCATTCTACATTAAGGAGAGCAATACACTTATGAATACACTGAACCGGTTTGAATACACAATCTTTATGCTAATCTGTAAAGAAAGGGAGAGAGGGGGGGGATATATAATCCAAGTATTTGTGTCTTAATTTGTTATGTTATCCTACACTGCTGTCTGATATTTCCATTACCTGTGACTCTTGGGTCTCTTTCTCTCCTTCCTGAGTCTGTACAGTCACCATATCATTCTACATTAAGGAGAGCAATACACTTATGAATACACTGAACATCATTATGAAACATTTCTATTGCACCCTTACTTACAATTCATTATGAATTGAAAATGGGGGACCCTGATGTAAACAAGACGAAAGTCTTTCTCTGGTCTGCATCCCCTTAACAATTGTGTGTATTGAGCCGTACTGTACTGTACCCATTCTGCAATCTGTTATTGATTGATTAAAAATGTTATTAACATATTGCAGAATGGGTACAATATAGTACGGCTCAATACACACAATTGTTAAGGGAATGCAGACTTTTATTGCATTATTATTATTATTATTATTATTATTATTATTATTATTATTATTGTATTATTATTATTATTATTATTATTATTATTATTATTATTATTATTATTATTATTATTATTATTATTATTATTATTATTATTATTATTATTATTATTATTATTATTATTATTATTATTATTATTATTATTATTATTATTATTATTATTATTATATTTTGAATGCGTACATTGTCTGTCTACATTTATTTAGACTAGCATTGGTATTTAAATATTGAGTGCAGTTGAGTAATTGTGGGATTAACATAATTCACACACTGAACAGAGAACAGAGATGGAGGAGAACAGAGAACAGAGATTATTATTATTCTAGATAATATGACAATGTTAGCTAGCGGCTAACGCCAACGTTATATTATTATTATTTATTAGTTACGGACTTACGGTATGACCAGATGGCATTTCGGACCGTGAAACACTTTTATTGTATTGCGTGGTAGATGTTCTACCACTCGACAGTAAAGACATGTCTAACATAATAGTTTGTTTGAACAACTGAACTTACTTAGTGGAAAATCCTGCTGTTGTTGTAACTTGTGCGTTGTGCCTAAACTAGTGTTCACGAATCACGCTGCCTGCCAGCTTACTGTTACACCTGGAGTGGAGGCAGCGGCGCGCTGTGCAGACTGGAGTCTGCGGGACTGGATCAAACCATATCGGGCAGGGGGGTGTCGCAATCTTTGGAAACTTAAAAACTTGCTATTAAGTGTCATTGCGTATTATTAATTTGATTGAAATTACGTAGTTATGGTTAGATAAGATTTATATATTGGGGGGGGATATTTATATCATATGATCAAAAAGTGAGGGAGCAAAGAGACAAGCTTGCTCCCCCAAGTTCAATAGTCCTGGAGCACGTGCATCGCCTGCTCCGTTACGTAGGCGCCTATGACCATGGCAACACCAGCTGTTCCAGCCTCATACGTGTCAAAAAGCATAAAGAGTCTGTTACTTAGCAGCAGGGCACAAAGTGGGAGTTAGGACCTCGGGTCAGGTACAGTATGAATCAAAAGCCTTTTTCCAATTACTTTAAAAATTATTATGCATGCTTATGAGGAATATAAGACCATAATCATGGACAAATCAAACACTGCCACCGCTGCGAGAGCAAGACAAGAAGCATGGCAAAATATTGCCAACAATTTAAATGCGTAAGTGTTGTGTTGGGCAAATGTATATTATTTATTATTTCAACTCTTTCAGAATAAGTAGATAAAAAAGCCCAAAGCGTATCTAATTGATACGAATTAATAGATACGTATGAGGATATATGTACTGTATGCGCTTAGGTATCATGTACTATATATGTGTATACAGGGCCGCCTCAGGGGGTGTGCGAGCAGTGCGGTCGCACAGGGCCTCGCGGGAAGGGGGGCCTCGCACAAAAAATAAAAAATAAATAAAAAAATAATTATTTTTTATTTATTATTTTTATTATTATTATTTTTTATTTTTTTTTGCAAGGCCCCCCTTCCCGCGAGACCCTTTTTCATCACAGACCTAAAATCTAGTTTTGCTTATATGCTTATATATTTCACATTAGACACGTTTGTAGAATGTTCCTGGCTCTGCGGCTCTGCAGACATACTCACTAATACTATTGGAGGGAGGGGTTACATCATGTGTACGCCGGCGTGCGTCAGCTGCGTTTGACTATTTCGCGCGTGCAGCTTTGGAGGTTATGCTTAGTTATGCCAGCCAAAACGAAGAGGGCGGTCATTCGGCAGATGGACTGAAGATGAAAGTTGTTGCATGTTAGACAGTTCAGTCAGGCTAGCCATCCCGGCTAAAGGCAGGGATAGCTAGTTAGCTTTAGCTACGTTATAATATTGAGTGCTAACGTCGGGATAGCCATGATGATATCGGCTAGTAGCTAGCTTAGCTAAAGGCTAACTAGCGTTAGCTAACCTAGAGAGAGCGCGTGCAGCATTGTTATGCCAAGATGAAGAGGACGGTCGTTCGGCAGATGAACTTCGTCAACTCCACGCGGTTGTCTCCATCCTCTTGGACGTTTGGTGAGTTTTTAATGCACTCTATTCTATTCCCGCCGTGGATCTCTCTCTCTCTCTCTCTCTCTCTCTCTCTCTCTCTGCCTTCGTTTTCCCTTCTCTCTTCGTATGAGAAGAGGAAAACACAGCGGCTGTCTGAAGTGTTGGCCTGTATTGCTTTTCTCACGTTGTACAGTTTTTCAGTGGTAGCCGCATAGCTTGCTTCTGCGTTAGCTAGTGGTTAGCGATAGCCGGGTTGAGCTAACTGTTAGCCAGTTAGCTGTTTAGCTACGACGTTAGCTGCTCGTTTTCGCTCGGCTGGGAACGTTAGCTTGATGCTATCAGTTAGCCTAGAGTTAGCTGTTAGCTTGTGCTACGACCATTGACATTAGCCGTGAGAATAGCAGGCCCTGGAACTCTGACTACGACATCATCTTTGACAGAAGATGTAGTCGGGCCTGCACCATGACAAGGCTTCGGCCATAGCTTCTTTTTGTCCCGCCAGCGAGAGGCCTTTCGTCAACGTGGAGACCTGTGTTGCGGCCTTTCGCCCTGCGTTCCTTGGTGCAGGTAAGATGTCCATTGGACATTACCCCACTCTTCCTTCCTTCCCCTCCCGAATGTTTTGTTAATAACAATGTTTTTTTCCAGGCAGAACATATGTTACTTCACAACATTTGGAGATACGACATGTGCTGTGTGTGAATTGTCTTGGTCGTTTGTGTAGCTTGGGTAGGGTTGGCCAAAGCTGTGTGTGGCCTGGTGTCAGTACCTGGCTACTCTATTTGCAGTTAGCCTATTTAGCTGATGTCAGCCATTGGCTCCTTGCTACTTTGTTTTCTCTGGTATAGACCCTCTTCTCTTTGGATTTAAGTGTTGATCTTTGTCCTTTTGGATCTATGTATATTCATGTTGCCTTTGTGAAGTTATCTTTTCCTTCTGTTTTGTTCTTCCATTAAAAGTTGAATATCCTTTAGGGGCTCATCTTTGCTTATCGCTCTCATACATGCTCTCTCTCTAACACACACACACACACAGACATGCTCTCTCTCTCTAACACACAAACACACATGCTCTCTCTCTCTCTCTCTCTCTTTCTAACACACAGACATGCTCTATATCTCTCTCTAACACACAAAATGACATGCTCTCTCTCTATATATTTCTCTCTCTTTCTAACACACATATACATGCTCTCTCTCTAACACACACACACAAACAGACATGCTCTCTCTCTATCTCTCTCTCTCTGGCCTTGCTCTGGTGGAGGGTCAGGGGCATTGCCGGGTCTGTGCAGCGATAACACTGTATATTGACTGTAGAACGGGAGCTCTCTCTCGCTCTCTCTCTTGCTATATGTTGACTGTATCATACCCAGCCTCGGGCAGCGCTATTATTTAAGAATATGTTGACTGTATGAAAAAAAATAAAAATAAAAATAATTTTTATTTTTTTTTCATTTTAGGGGGGGGGGGGGGGGGCTCGCGTTTAAATCTCGCACAGGGCCTCGCATTTCTCCCAGGCGGCCCTGGGTGTATATACATGTATGTGTAGATTACCATATAGAGGTAGGAGTTTGAATATGTATGTGCAAATCTGTGTATCGGTGGATCAGTATGGATGTATTATTCATAATCAGAAATTCAATACATTGAAGCAGTGAAACGAAATTGTGTGATTCTCTCTATTCTTATCATGAGTCCACCTTAATCATTTTCTACAATAAACTTTTTTTAATTTTATTTAACCTTTATTTGACCAGGTAGTCACTTGAGATCAATGATCTCTTTTTCGAGCAAGACCTGGCCAAAATAGCAGCAAAACAAAATATACATACATTTGAGCTGCAGCAAACTAGATTGAATGGGATTGGGGGAGATTGGAGCGTAGGGTAAAAAGGTATAAAGAGGATGGAAGGTGAGGCTTTGCAGGAGGTTGCTGGGGAGAGATGGTCAAGTTAAAATATAAAATATAACACCACATTATGCAGTGAAGCATCGACATTCTCCCATCTCATTCTTTAAAATGCCCTTAATTTGAACTTTAAAATTCGATATGGTAGTGAGGACAGTTTCAACGTTTTTTTAAGTCCATTCCAGGCAGAGGGAGCAGAGAACACGAAGGCCCTTTTCCCAAACTCTGTGCGGGTTCTGGGTACTGAGGCATATAAATAGTCCTGGGATCGTAAGCTGGAAAATGGGTTTGATGTGATGGTGAGGTATGAACCGAGGTAAAAAGGGAGCTGACCAATAATTGCTTTATAAATTAAGGTGTACCAATGGAGCTGGAAATCACATATAAAAAACGTAAAAAGAAAAATATCCCAAACCATTACAATATTATCTACTGAATTTTGGTAAATAATGTGATCTCTCTCTCTCAGCAAGCAATTGTACTTCATTCTCTCTCTCACACACACACACAGCATCTCAACGGGGCACCGGTTGAGAGAGTGAACAGTTTTAAGTACCTTGGAGCCCACATATCCGAGGACTTGACATGGACCACACACATTGACAGTGTTGTGAAGAAGGCACGACAACGCCTCTACTTCCTCAGGCGCCTAAGGAAGTTCCAAGTCAGTCAGAAGATCCTTTTTTTTTTTTTTTTTTTTTATTTAAAATTTTTTTTATTTATTTTTCTCCCTTGCAGTCAATACAACTGAATTAAAACATCATGAATGAAGGTAGGCCTATAATGTACAAACTTTCATCTTGACACATTGTATAAGCTTTGCATATCAAACGGTTTATGAAATTTAAGCTCAGACATTCTTATTATACAGCGTTCCTCACTTCGTAATACTCTGAATGCATGATGATGGTCATCAAAATTCTCTGTGAATAGCATTTTTGTCCGATTTTTTTTTTATCTTCAACCAAAAGTATTTTTTTTTTATATTTTTTTTATTATTGCAGAACAAAAAGTTATTAAAAGTCAGTACTCAACACACAATGCATAATGAAACTTTCAGTAAAGGTGGTTATAATATATGCAAGTACAGAAACAGGATAAAACAAAAATAGTCTATAATAACATTTTAGCCGTATACAGTGTATATCCAACGAAATTACAATTATATAAATGTTAGTATATAATATACCCCTAATACCTATTTTCTAAAACCCTACACACATATGCTCCAGCTCAAACCCTCCCCTCCCAGACCCCCTCTTGGATAGTACCTCCATTATCCCTCACTCCTAACCAGACACCACCATTATAAGCTAGCTTTTATTCTCTCCACCACTTCTAACCACATTGACATTTTGGATTCATTAATCCCCAGAATTCTTGCTGTAGATATTTCTTGATATATCACATCAAGATATGTAAGAAACCACACTTTTCGGCAAATTTTTTCCGGTTGAAACCAACGTGATGCGATCAGTTTTTTAGCTACTGTGATACCCGATAAAACCAATCTTTTTAGTTGTGGATTCACTGCAAACTCAAAAACATCATTCAATAGTAATACCGCGGGGTGTACAGGTATATTCCAAAATACGAGTGTTGATAATTGTTGGGACACATCTTTCCAGAATGCCTTAACTGGTGGGCAGTCCCAATACATGTGCATAAATGTTCCTTCGTTCCCATTTGTACATTGGGAGCATTTGGAGTCTTGTATAAGCCCCATTTTGCACAGCCTTATAGGAGTCAAGTATGTCCTGTGAATATAGTTCAGATTGATTTGTTGATGATCCGGGTTCCTTGATGTAAGTCGGACATTTTCCCAGGCTCCTTGCCAATCAAAGTCATATTCCAGGTCTGGTATATCCCTCCTCCAGACAGTGTCTATTTGAAGGGTTTCATACGAGGACGTTAGTAATTGATAATAAAAACTTGATACAAAACCTCCCAATGTATCTCTTTCATAGAAAAATTTGTGGTATCTGTGGTGTTCAATTGGTACGAGTAATGGAACACCGTGAGATCTCATACAAAGTCGTAACTGTATGTAAAAAAGCCATGTGGACTCGGTGAGGTTAAACTTTATGCATATTTCGACATAACTACAGAGGCCCTTGTTATTAAAAATATCCCCTAATGAGTGTATGCCTTTCTCTTCCCATATAGGGAATCTTATAGGTCGTTTTCCCATTAAGAGTGCATTGTTATTGAATATGGGAGTGTGATTATGCCATTCTTGAGGGTTAGGATATTTCTTTTGTGTTTCCCGCCATGTTCTGATTGCATGGGTAATTATTGGGCCAAATTCTCGCTCACAATGCTTGATTGAAATTTTAGTGTGTGCTATGTCTTCCAGTCTCTGTGGGGCTACCATGTTTTCTTCTAATTCTCTCCAAGATACCAAAGCCTGGGGGTCAAACCATATCTTCACTGGTCTTAAAGTGAAGGCCTTAAAATATTGTAAAAAATCTGGGACTGCCATGCCACCGTCTGCTTTATTTCTCTGTGCGGTGGATCTTTTTATGCGAGGTGGTTTGTTATTCCAAATAAATTTGTATGTGGAGGTTTGTAATCTTTTCCAGTAGCCCTCTGGAGGAGGTAACGGAAGCATTGAGCTGAAGAAATTGATTCTTGGTAATACATCCATCTTAACTATTGATACCCTTGCCTGTACTGAGTTTTTAAGTTTTGCCCACCTGTCCAGGTCGTCTTTGATTTTGTTCTGTATTTTTGTGTAATTGTGCTTCACCGTTTGTCTTATGGTGGGAAATATTTCCACACCCAAGCATCTGAAATGTTTGACCATGGGTATCGCACCTGGGAGGGTTGTGTCTTTTTTTGCACTGGTGTTAAGAGGAAGAAACGCCGACTTAGGCCAATTTATTTTAAATCCCGATAAATCACCAAAGTTTTCTATCAACTTGAGTATATGCGGCAATGTGTTGTTGGGGTTTTGCATGAACAATATTACGTCGTCCGCATATAAACTAATTTTAAGATGTGTGCCCTTGATTACTATTGGTTCTATGTGTTGGGATTGTCTTATAAATTGTGCTAAAGGTTCTAATGATAGATCGAATAGTCCGGGACTAAGAGGGCAACCCTGTCTGGCTGAGCGTGATACCGGAAAGATATCGGAGATGAATGTGCCTGTTGTAATCCTGGCCGATGGGTCCTTGTATAGTACTTTAATCATATCAATGAATCCTTTTCCTAACCCCATCCTTTCTAATACTGCCCATAGAAACGACCATTCTAACCTCAGTCAGAAGATCCTTAAGAACTTCTACTCATGTACAATAGAGAGCATCCTGACTGGCAATATCACCCCCTGGTTTGGGAATAGCACCGCACAAGACCGAAGCAGACTACAGAGAGTGGCTTCTATCCCCAGGCCATCAGGTTGCTCAACAAACAATAACACTATGCAACAACCATCAAATGCACTCACAACACACACATCCACTCACTTTAAACAAACAACACACTGCAGCACCCACTCTCCACACTTTAGAGCACCTTGCACTACAACCCATACCTCAGTACACCCTACCAGGGGCGTAGCTGGGGGGGGGGGGGGGTAGCTTAGGATGATTCCAAGGGCCCAGCACTAGACATCACTCAGGTGTATTATTGATGCTCTCATTGATACTATGTTTGTTTCTGAAGTGTGTGTGTGTGTGTGTGTGTGTGTGTGTGTGTGTGTGTGTGTGTGTGTGTGTGTGTGTGTGTGTGTGTGTGTGTGTGTGTGTGTGAGATATATATAGAGAGAGGGGGGGCTTTGGTAGACTATTGCATTGGTCCATTCATTGAAGATGAACGCAATGCGACATCCTTTACTAGGCTCACCCACCAACAGTGCAGGTGCTGAACTGCTGATCCGAATGTATAGGTAAAAACCATATTATGCGTTTTCATCAATAAAAAAATTGCCAAAATAAATCCTCTCGCGCGCTTACGCGAGCTCGCATTCACAAATACATTCTTTCATGGGGCCCAGAATCTGGAGCTACACCCCTGCACCCTACTGTAATTGTACCTAAATTGTACCTCATCCCATTCTGCTTTGCACTATATAGTATTGTATATTAGTATATTGCATAGTATATTGTATATTGTATGGTAAATCAGTCACTCTATTCTGCATCGAACATTGTACATATGTATATACTGAACACTGTGTCTACGTACGTGACTTCTTTTTACTTCTATTTTTACATGCTATACTATTTAATTTAATTACATACTTATCTTTTGTCTAGCACAGTCTCTGGAGCGTAACAGAAAGAAGCATTTTGTATAAAAGTATTCTGTACTTCTGTATGACAACTATTAAAGAAACTTCAACTTGAAACTTGAACTTGTTGTTGTCCATTGACAACTCACATAAGCAGGGCCGGACAAGGGAAATAATTCAGGCTGGGAAATATAGTGTGAAATATAGCCCCAGTCAGGCCACTTTTTAAGCGTGGGGTCTGGGGGTCCCCCACCAATAATTATGTAGTTACAACGTTTTTCTGGGGGGGTTATTACAGGCTAGGCATGTGTCAATGATGATTTTGTCATAATCACAGCGACAGCCTTCTTCACTCCTCCTCATCCTCCCTCCACATTCACCACACACCTTCTTCACTCCTCCTTCACTCCTCCTCATCCTCCCTCCACATTCACCACACACCTTCTTCACTCCTCCTTCACTCCTCCTCATCCTCCCTCCACATTCACCACACACCTTCTTCACTCCTCCTCCTCCTCTCTCCACATTCACCACACACCTTCTTCACTCCTCCTCATCCTCCCTCCACATTCACCACACACCTTCTTCACTCCTCCTTCACTCCTCCTCATCCTCCCTCCACATTCACCACACACCTTCTTCACTCCTCCTCATCCTCTCCCACATTCACAACGGAAGCCTCACATCCATATATGGGCAGCACCCCTTCACCCCCTGTCAAGCTCCTCACTCAACACGGCTGCACCTCATCTCCTGATTCACACGCTGCCAGGCACCTCACTCAACACAGCTGTATCGCATCCCCTGATCAGCAAGACACTACATCTATCAGCAGATTCTGACCAGACCTCGTCGTGGTGTTATTCTAGTTACCTAGGACCCCCCCGCTCCAGTGACCCTTCCTGCCTGGACACCTCCTGCTGCACAAAGTGTGCCCCTGCTCTCTCTCTCGACACAGACCTGTGTCTTCTGCCCACAGCTGCACTGGAGTGCACCTGTCCTCATTCCCCCAAGAACATTCTAACCCTGTCTGTTGCACATTCCTGATGTCAAACTTGTCTGCTTGGGGAACAATATTAAAATACCCTAAAACGCTCCATTCTCTCTTCTCCTGTGTTCAGCGATTGGGCTCCACCTAAACCCATTCTCACAGATTTTGATGGATTTTTTGTTTTTTGTAATGTCAGATTTATCAATAAATCTTTTCAGAAAAGTGGGAGTATTTAATTTTGTATCTGACATTACAAAAAAACAAATCTAAAAATAAAAATGGTTATGATCAGGGCTGAAGTTGAATAAAAGATGTATGACTGTTTAGACTGCATTACTCTCTGTCACAGTGATCTCCTGGTTGTTCCCCACTTAGGTTATCTAACTATCGCCCCACCGCAACTAGAAACACTGGCCAGGGCCCCGTTCCCCGTACCTGGATAACTGAGTTAGCCGGATAACTTTCGGTCAAGCCTGACTTAAGCCGGACCTTTCTGTTCCCCGACGCGCGATTGTCCAAATCACCATGACAACAGATCAAAAAGTTTGAGCCTGGGAGCAGGGTTAAGTTCAGTTAGCCGGATGAACCATGGCCACGCCCCCGCAAAGGAGTGACAGCTCGTTTCCTGAAATGATTCTCACAGTCTAGAGATCCCATTTATACCATTCTGAATTGCGTTTCTGTGCTTCGTTTTCCTAGAGGGGGCTTTTGAAATGTATAATAATAGAACTAAATGCTGATAATAAATCATATTGAGCCTATAGATTTACTTTGTCCTAAATAAAATAATGCACGTCATATACGGCGCTCGGAGTCGCGATACACGCTGCATGTGGTTATTTTAATAACGGCTCATTGCAAATGTGAATCCCGCGGGGATATTTTTAATGAATGAAACCTATCGGCCGTTTGGCTCTGATTAGTTTCATATATTAATCTCCGCTGTAGATTTGCTTAACGGAGCGCCGGATTGTGTTTCATTCAAGCATAAAATTGAAGTGTCTATGCGGGGATTGTGGTTTTTGTGTGATATTGTAACTGGGATTAAAATGTCTGATGAGATGCGCTGTTTGACGGGTTTGAGAAATTGAATGAGCCGTTGACGTCACATTAATGCATTTGAGAATAAAGAGATAAAACTTCATTTTTTGGTAAGAAAAATATTCTAAACACGGGTCTCTCGTCCATTAATGCATAAACAATGAGTATATCACGTCTGGCACAGTGGCGCAGCGGCTAGTGCTGAATCCTGGCAACCGGGCGACCGGTGTTCGAAACCCCGCGTTTCCAATATATTTTTTTTGGAATATAATATTAATGATTATACGCAAAAGTAGCCTAGTTTTAAGTTAAAATATTATAAATCTACATGCATTGAGGATGTCATTCTTTATATAGCTCTCAACGTGCACCAAATTGAATTATTCCTACATTGCAAAAAGAAGGAAAAGACTAGGATTCGAACCCCGGTCGTCTGCGTGAAAGTCAAAAGGACAAACCGTCACACCGCAGTACAGATAAATAAAAAATCCACCATACATCAATCAATGGATAAGAGAGCCGTATCCTTATTCTGAAACAGTTGAACTAATTATTTTCGCTAGCAAGATCTCATTTGATTATTCAATGCATAAACCTACTGCCAGCAGGAACGTTTAAAGAAATATAATCTGATTGATTGGGGTAATGAGGGATTTAAAATTAGCCTATAGATTATGCATTTAACTTGTCGGCAAGGCTATTGAGCCGCCTGCAATCTGTAAAACAATCAATCAATCAATGCCGTTAGAAGATCAGGATTTCTGCTATCTACACCTGCTGTCTTTTCAACTGAAGCGGCCGCGCGCACTTATCCAGAGTCTCAAGTCTGGCTCGAGTTAACGAGACTGAATCAGCGTTCCAGGAACAGGAAAATCCCGGCTTCAAACATCGGGTTAACTGAATCTGGATAATGGGACTCTTGATCGACTTAGTTGAACCAGGTACAGGGAATAGGGCCCTGGCCTGCTTCTAAGTTCAGTGGCCTGACTGCAAATTTTTTTTTAAATTATAATATTTTATTTATTTTTTTCAAGTACCACCAGCAGGGGGCCCAAGTACCACCGGTGGTACGCGTACCACAGGTTGAGAACCACTGGCCAAAAGTATTTGTGAGCTTTGGCATGAATTGTAACTGAACTGAAATAATTTTTTGTGTGCACCTTAATTTACAGGCGGACCAATAGAGTGAAAATAAAGGCTTTATTCTACAACATGGATCTCTTCTTATTATTCTTGTACATGTTCCTCTATGAATAAGTAACTTAAAAGCAAAGAGGGTGGCAAAGCATATATACCCATTAAGCATAGAAATGAAACATGCAAACATAAAAAGAGAAAAACATAAAATGAGTCCAACATTAACCTAAATTAACTCAACACCTAACCAAAATGATGGTGGGCAGTTCTGTCCCTTGCAGCCCGTCCGGTCTGCTCGTCCAAGTGGACTGGCTGTAGGTCATCCTCAGGATGGTCCAGGATGACTGGGACCCTCTCCTTCCTCAGTGTTGCCACATTGTGGAGCACTGCACAGCCACAGTGATGTCACATGCCCTGTCTGGTGCCACCCGCCCGCAGCCCCCGCACACACGTGAATCTGGCCTTCAGTTGGTGCTGGCTCTGGATAGGGGGTCATGAGGTAGGGCTTGAGGCCCTGGTGCTGGCTCTGGATAGGGGGTCATGAGGTAGGGCTTGAGGCCCTGGTGCTGGCTCTGGATAGGGGTTCATGAGGTAGGGCTTGAGGCCCTGGTGCTGGCTCTGGATAGGGGGTCATGAGGTAGGGCTTGAGGCCCTGGTGCTGGCTCTGGATAGGGGGTCATGAGGTAGGGCTCGCAGGCATAACCCCCGTCTCCAATTAGGAGTCCATCGTAATGACCTAATACAGGGGAGCCGCATGCAGCTCTTTGCCCGTCAATGTGCGGCTCTTCCATCCAAAAAAATAATAATAATAATAATTATAATATATATATTTTTTTTACTTTTTTTTTATGTCACTCATTCCATAAGGACGTAGAATAAATATTAAAAACGAATTAAATGGTCCATTTGCATGTTCTTGGTATCTGAATCTAGGGACATATATGGATCAGTGTCAGAAATAGTGTGTCTGTTACTGGCTTGAGTAAATTGTAATGAACCAAAGGAGAATATCAATTCTATTTAAAAGAAAATAATTATCTTTGACTGTGAATAACACCATGCTAAAATTGACCAGACCTGAAAAATCTAAGCAAATTAATAAAGGGAAGATGATTAAACAGAAGGTTTTGTAGATACAGTACTGAATTCTGCCATCTTTTTTATAATGTAAATTTCTCCACCATTTTTCATCGTATTGCAACACCGTTTTATTTGCAAGACGTTCACAGAAAGGTAGAGAAACTAACTGCGTTCTGTTTTATGGCAATAACGTTCAGGTTTGTGGGAGATAATCCCAAAAAATAAGAGAAATAAAAAAGTAAATCCAGAAGTCAGATGATTGACAGGGGCTGGTGTGAGCTGGGTAGGGTAGTTTTTCGAAATTCGAAAGCCCTGAGTCTCTTCCTTCAAAAGACTACACTCACTTTTGGCTGTGCCACTTCCTCCTGTCAATATGCGCCGGTTTCCGACTCAATGCCCTTAGATTTCTATAATCTTATATTTCACTAATAACAGTTAAAATAATTGGTAAACAAACGTACTGCTGAAAATATACACTTTTACTGTATATCTCGGGCTTAAGAGGTTAACCCTGTGAGGCCCAAATTAAAAAGACATTAGCAACTTCAGAGGCCAGAGGGTGGGACATATAAACACATTTACTATCAAATAGCATTGTGAGGCTGAAAAACAGGACCAATTGACTATACATGTGCTTAAATTTTTTTAAATAAACATATTTTTTTTTTTAAATGGCTAAAAGTGATTTTGTAATTTTGCAACCGTGGGTCTCACAGGGTACTTTTAACCCTGTGAGGCCCAAATAAAAAAGACATTAGCAACTTCAGAGGCCAGAGGGTGAGACCTATAAACACATGAAGGGTGCAGTGACTGAAAAAAAAGTTGAGAAAGGCTGGTATATGGTGTGGCTCTTTGTGGTACCACAGTAATTTTTGTGGCTCTTAGTCTCTGACTGGTTGGCCACCCCTGACCTAGTATATAATATACAATGTTAGATCACCTCTACAGTGCAGACTCTGTGAATACTCTGAGTCGTGGACGGAGCCCGGCCACTTGGCCTCAACATTGGTGATGAGGCAGGTGGAGTCACAGATCATCTAAGATGAATTGCGCTCAAGTCATGTGTAGACCTATCTCAAACCCTGCCCTCTTTTCTTGATCCTCCAATCACAACTGTCGCTGAGGGGAAGAAGCTGAGTCTATAGGCGTGTTCGAGATGGATTTCGGTTTGCCTCGAAAGTAGACGAGAGTAGCCGAGTGAAGCCGGGGGAGGAGTTAAAAAGGCGGACACTTCAGATTTCACGAGAGCCTCTCGCCTAGTCTCGCATGGCAGATACGCTTTCACGTCACCACACACACATTACACACCTGTCCAGCTTATTAAAATGCAATGGCCGTGTGCAGAATTAGATCAGATTCAAATGTACAGCACACCATATACTGCTATAGTGGAATATACTATTCATATACCATAATGTATACCATCTTGTTGCGCGCTCCTGGCCGCACGCACACACAACACACTGCTGAATAATTCTGTTTTGCATCAATATATATATATGTATACTGTGTATATTGAGGCAAAACAGAATTATATATACAGTATTGAGGCAAAACAGACGACGCATGTGTGTGTGTGTGTCTGACAGCTTGAAGTTTATCATGATGATATGATGATAACGCATAACATAATAAAGTTTTCAATCAATCAATCAATCAAACGTCTCATAACTCCCTGGCTGTCACGTGGCTGGTGACTGACAACTTTTCTGAGCCAATAGGCGATTTGCGCGACCGTAGCAAGTCGCTTCCCAGCCGGGAGCAGCCGAGTGAGAGGTACTGTGGAGCCTCGCTCTGAAGGCTGTGCGTGGCTCGCTCCCACGAGAGTTCCGTGCCTCGTCTCGTCAGAATTTCAGAGCAAGTCGGACAACATTCTAACCGTCATGCAACGCGCTTGGCGAGGCCGTAGTAAAACCTGCGCATATCTGCGTCCGCCTATCCCATCTCGAACACGCCTTATGACTTGGCTATGGCTGGTAAGCGACAGTTGTGATTGGAGGATCAAGAAAAGAGGTCCTATTTTCAATTCAAAATTATTGTTTTTATAGCAATGTAATTTGAGGAAAATTATGTCATAAGTACACTGTAAATAATGTGACTACTAGTGTTTACTTTAAAACAAATTAAGGTAACTAAGGGAAACGTCAAATAATTGAATAGATTTTAATCACATGAGTTTGATTAAAATTGATTGAATAAGTGAACTAAATTTAAAGCAAAAACGTAAGTGTATGTTAATAATAATAACAGTTAAAATGTGTTGGATTTAGTAATAGCATGCCAAATCATGAGTTAATATAGCCAAAACATTTTAAGTGAAATTCTTCCCTTGTGAAATTTAGTTGTATATTTTGGGCTATATCATGATTTGTGATTAAAATCTATTGAATTATATGAAGTTTCCCTTAGTTACCTTAATTTCTTTAAGTAAACACTAGTCACATTATTTTGTTTAGTTGCCTAATTTAACACATGGCAATTCTTATTTACCTGTATCTAAATTAATTATGCAAATGTGAGTTTTAATTGGCATTATAGGACTTTACATCTATTCAATAACACTGAATGTCACTGTTCCCATCATTTCTTAATTTCTAATGTACCCAATATCATGTCTTCTTGGTGCATATAGGCCTACCTGCACATTAATGCTGTGAAAGCCTTTTCGATTGACAAAATCACCCTCGTTTCGGCCAGAGAGTGATTTGAGTTGGATCTGCGTGCAGTCCACTGCGCCAATGACATTGGGAAACTCTGCATAATAATAATAATAAGCTCTGTAATGAATAGTGATAGGAATGCATTATCATTAAATGGTGAAATATTGAATAACTTAATTACCTGCAATTACATAGAAGCCTGTAACACTTCCCCCGGTTCGGGACCGGACGGCAACCCTTCTCCCGGTTCGACTGGTCCAGGTGTCAGACCGTCTCAACTCCCCTTCCATACACCCCTTCATAATACAACATTGCCAACCGGTGGGCTGATCCAGATCTGGCATCAGCTCACTCACCTGATTAATATTATTTACTGCCATTTATTTTTATTGTCTGTGTTGTCGTTGTTGTCTCCACTTTGTTAGACTTGTGTTCCCCTGTCTGTGTTTTGTAAATATGTTTTTAGTCTAGTTGGTCTCAGTTTGTTCAATTGTTGTTTTTCCCAGTGTGCTCTGTGTTCTGTTGTTTCTGTCTATCACACCTGTGTCCTGTTTGTAATTACCCTCTGTCTCTAATTAGTGTTTGTATATTAGGTGTTGTGGGCCAGCAGACACTTGCTGGTTCATTGTTTAATTGTTACCGTTGTTGTCAGTCGTGTTTGTTGTTTTCTGTTTCAAGTAAAAACCTTATTATTCACCACTATGCCATCTCCTGTATCCTGTATATCTCTCCGTTCTACACTGCAAACTGAGTTCCACCACATCATGCCAGCAAAGCGGCACCATCGTAACAGAAGCCCTCTTTGACTACATTTACTTGGACACGGCCAGGGAATGTAATGAAGACATCCATGAGCTTCTTCAAGGCCAAATATACTTTGTGAACAGCACGGCATGCAGCGGCTCTGCTGATGTTCTCCGCATCGCCTACAGCAGGGGTGTCAAACTCATTTTCACAGAGGGCCACATCAGCATTATGGTTGCCCTCAAAGGGCCAAAGACCGTATAAATGTTAATGTAATGTAAAATAAATGTAGCTACTCATTTACATGTTGTTTCTGTATTTATTACTTATTCAAGTTATACATTGCATATGCATTTGCATAGATGTAAAAATATATGTTAGCTTATGTTATTTTAACAAATAATTTTAGTTTATCAGAACCCCATATTACTCCATTAATCAATGATCAAACCATTCAAGTAAATAACAAAGAAGAAGATCATCAAATACAAGCTATGACATTAAGTTTGTTCAAAACCTTTTTGTCACAGTCAAGAGGGGCAGAACTAACAACTGAGCTGCAAAGAACACGTGGGACAGATGTAGCAGATGTTACAAAAACAAATGGCTGCACACAACCTTGCAGAGGCCATACATCCAACTAATGGAAGATCGTTTAATTAACTTTAATTAACAGATTGCAGAATGGGTACAGTACAGTACAGCTCAATACACATAATTGTTAAGGGGATGCAGACCAGAGAAAGACTTTCGACTTGTTTACATCAGGGTCCACCATTTTCAATTCGTAATGAAATTGCTATTATGTGTCTGCATGAACACACAACTGTAACTGTACTAAAAAATAACAAAATAAGGGTTGTCTCAGTTCACAACTATATTGGTCAAGTTTTTGGTGGGACTTGTTTGCGTCCCTACAGCTTCTTATTCAATTGAGCGAGATGCTCGGTTATGTCACACAGCCAGTTTGCATCTGACAGTTCAGACAATATTTCTTAAACCCTTTACCTATTCCGCCTGGATCTTTTTTGTATTTTGGGCTGTAAAATTGTCAAAGAATGTCTGAGGAGTAAGTGCTTTTGGCTTTTTTCCTTTGTTACTTCATCAATACCTCAGATGTTCAACATACATGCATGTGTAAGAATGTGTAATAACTAAGGCTGTCAAAGTTAAAGCTTTATTAACGCATTAACCCACAATTATTTTAACGCCGCTATTTTTTAACCCAAGATGCAGACAGTCTGGGAGACACTCAATGCTCTGCTGCGGCGTGTGCTATTAACAATGTATGGCCCGAGAAGGTCTTGGAGGTAAATTATTCCTCGTCGGCCGAATCTATAGCGCTCGTACAGGAACTCATTAGTATGAGCTAACGGATCTTGGCGATCTCTAAGCACTCTCTCCCAATGAAACACTAATCCGACTATGATTGCTCCTTCATCAATGGGATCGCTGAGGAATGGAGCTGCCATTTTTTTGCGAGGGAGTGGCCAGTTTATCCAGCTAATTTATATAAGCCTGCGCTGGAGCAGGTTCAAACTTTTCGATCTGTTGCCATAGTGATTTAGCCAAACTTGCTTCGTGGAACCGAAAAGCCTGACTTATGTCAAGTTATCCTGAAGATTATCAGGCTAACTAAGTTAGCAACGTACGGGGAGCGGGGCCCAGGAGCATAGGATGACTTTTTCACAACGTTTGGTTTGTGCAAGTCAGGGTAAACGCTTTAATCCTCACATTTGATCAACAATGTAGTTGACGAGGACAATGCACGCACCTCTTCATCCTCCTTCAAAGCCCCTTAGTGTCTTTACTCTTTAGCTTTGCTGTCCATGAATGGATACAATGGGGGGTAATGATAGCTTTTCTCTGTCAAAAGGCAGCTGAGGATCTGAAGCAGTCAGTACGGCTGAAGCCATCAGCAGGGTCCCATGAGATAAAGCGGATGAACTACTGGATATTGATAAGAACGTTTTATTTTACTTTTATTTACTTCAAAAGGTTTCTACATACAACCTGGTCCCACATTAGTACATTTTCTTCAGTTTTAGTCTTTTTTAGATTCATATCTGTTTCACTTCTTTCTTTGCTCACTCTTTGGTGGTCAAAGGTCAAGGTCACTGACACACAGCTCATTGTTGAATCCAGAGAGGCTGAGTCAGGATCGCAGCACAACGATGGGCCTCTGCACCTTTCGTTGGCATTGTACTTGAAGGTGTGGAAGTTCTGCAAAACCTACAAAGTGTCACCCTTGGATGTGTGATGCTTTTTGGACTGATCTATGTGCTTAATTTAAGCTACCCAAAAGAATGTTTCAAAAATTCCTGATGGAACTGGACACAAGCAGTCTTTCAAAGGTACAAGCCCTGAAAGTGAAGCTGCTCAAGTGAGTAATTGGCCTGGTATGTTTTCCAGAGGGAAATATCAGGGTATATCAGAGTGGTTGGCTGTCCAAAATAAAAACAAGCAAGCAGAAAAGCTGGTGACAGTCTGTTTGTGTGTTTTATCAGTTCTTGCTGCTGCTAAATATTCCTTTATATTCCTACATGCAGGACGTGTGGTGGTGCACATTGTGGTGGAGATCTTGGTGGAGATCACCCCATCTTACAGGCCATCTACAGGCCATCTTACAGGCCATCTACAGGCCATCTTACAGGCCACCTACAGGCCATCTTACAGGCCACCTACAGGCCGTCTCCTCCTACCGTGATGCACTTCAAGCTGCCAAATCTGCCCACTATTCCACCATCATCAACAGCAGCAACCGCAACCCCCGGACCCTCTTCTCCACTGTCAAGAAACTCCTACAACCTCCGGACAATAACTCACTCTCCTCCCCTGACCTCTGCAACTCGTTTCTCCTCTTCTTCAATAATAAAATATCTCAAATCAACAGCTCACTAACTTCCCGCATCGCCAATTCCCCCCCCCCCTCGCCCCCCCCCCCCACTATCATTTTCCCCCCACCTGACTCCATCCCTCCCACCCCTTTTACTGCCTTCGCCCCAGTCGACTCCTCCTTCATCATGGACCTCATGACCACCTCCAAGACCACTACCTGCTCCCTTGACCCCCTCCCCACTACTCTCACCAAAGCCTGCCTCCCTGCTCTCATCCCCCACCTCACCGCCCTTTTCAACCAATCATTATCTCTAGGCCACGTCCCCTCCCCCTATAAACTCGCCGCTGTCACCCCTGTCCTCAAAAAACCCACTCTCGACCCATCCAACCTCTCCAACTACCGCCCCATATCCAATCTTCCTTTTTTCTCCAAAACACTGGAACGCATTGCTGCCTCCCAACTCCACTCCCATCTCCAGTCCAACACCCTCTATGAACCCCTTCAGTCTGGCTTCCGTCCCGCTCACAGCACAGAAACTGCACTGGTTAAAGTCATCAACGACCTCCTCATCTCCGCTGATTCCGGTGCCCTCAACATCCTGATCCTACTCGATCTCAGTGCAGCCTTTGACACAGTGTGTCACTCCATCCTCCTCCAAAGGCTGCACCAACTGGGTGTTGAGGGCACAAGACTTGGCTGGTTCTCCTCCTACCTCACAGACAGACACCAATTCATCTCCCTCTCCGGCCACACCTCTTCCCCCTCCCCAGTCACTCAGGGGGTCCCCCAAGGCTCAGTCCTTGGCCCCCTGCTCTTCATCTGCTACATTCTCCCCATTGGTCACATCATCCGTAAATACCACCTCAACTTCCACTGCTACGCTGATGACACCCAAATCTACATCAGTACACAATCCCCCCACAGACCACCCCTCAGTCACATCGAATCCTGCATTACCGAACTCCAAACTTGGATGACTCACAACTTTCTCAAATTGAACAGTGACAAGACGGAACTTCTCATTATTGGCACCAAAACCACCCTCACCAGATCCGGACCCATCACACTCACCATCAATGACTCCACCATCACCCCCTCCCCTAGTCCGAAACCTTGGTGTCCTCCTTGACCCCACCCTCACATTTGACCCCCACGTCCGCTCCATCGTAAAAATATCTTACTTTCACCTCCGCAACATTGCAAAAATCCGTCACTGCCTCTCCCCCCCTGCTGCTGAATCCCTCATTCACGCCTTCATCTCCTCCCGCCTGGACTATTGCAACTCCCTCCTCACTGGTATAGTAATAGGGGTCAATGGTTCTGCCTCTAAAAACCAGATGTATATAGTACCCTGTGTTGTGTTTTGTCCGTTGGTTAAACCCCTATTACTTATAAAGACCAACACGGTCTTCTAGAACGGCAGCGAAGCAGGAGAATGAAGAGGATTCTATTTCTCAGATCTGTTTTTAATTCAAAGTCAAGAAGTGAACAACAATGAATCTGGTTCAAATGAATATACTGTGCAATAATATTGATGTACCAAACACTATGCCGTTTGTCATCAACACTAGACTAAGAAAGTAGATTAAAGAATAGTAATCTTCAATGGAGCCTTAGTGGCAGAGCGTCGTTGAGTTGTTGATTTTCTTTGTTGTCTGGCGACAACAAAAGGATTCTTTTCTTGTTTCAAAAAGCTTCTTCGTTTCCCGCTTGCCGTCCTCTTCCAGGGGGGTGGTGTGTGTCTCTTCTCGGTGTGTCTTTCTTGTGATTCCCACACCCCCCTTTTGTCAATGAGCCGAAACCTCTCAGCGTGAGGTCATCAGTGACATCACACATTTGGTCTCCTCCAATCACCAGCATTCACAGTTCAAATCTCAAAGGAGGTTGGACTGACCCCAACTGATTCATTTTCATTGTTTCAAATCAAATGGATATTTACTAGTTAAAAATAGACCCAATAACTTTGGTATTAAATCTCAGAACATTCATGGTTAAATGCTGCTTACTTCCCTAAACACATGCATACTATTTTTGTCTAAAAAGTATTTGATTCTAGATGAAAATCACTGTTTGTCTCATCAGTCTAGTTTTATAGCATTTCAATCATTCCTTTTAGCTTAAGTTAATATCCCTTATAAGCAGCTAATTTTCAGTATTATGGGTATTCTCCAGATTGGTTCAGAAAGAGTTTAATAGCAAACTTTGGTGATTTCTTTGGTCATAAACACAGCATATTTCATATCATTACGTCCAAGATTCTTAGCACAACATAACAGTAATATTTGCAGTTTAATTTGGAGCTTCATTAAGGATATAAACATACTTTAATTACTGGAGTAGTAAACCTTAACTCCTCCTTAGACATTTTGTCTCTACGTCGTGCTCACAGGAGGTGCCTGCAGCATCTAACAGGCGCATGTGACCTGGAGGTCCATTGTTCCAGCTGCTTGTAACACTTGTATGTAAATTTACTCAGGGAGATAAACACTATGCACTCTTGTGGAACTAGATGTCTTCAACTGTTACACTTTGACTGTTTCTAAAAGACTAGCCACATGATTCATTCATTTTGCACATAGTAAAGCTTACTTTAATTAACTGACTATCTATTTGTAGAAATACCTATTCTCTGCATCAAAGATCTGTTCTTCTGTAACTTATAGCTGCCTCCAACTTGGCCCTTTGGTTGACTAATGGGACAGCTGTTTTCTGACCAAATCCTATGTACTTAAAACCTTTTCTCCTAGGAACATTTTCCAGTACATTTTAGGATCTATAGTTATCAAATTATACCACAATCCACACTCGGATAGAGATTAACTATCCCCAATTAGCTAGTATAATATGCTTAATATAGATCCTATTTTCTGCTTACTGCTTTCCACTACCTGGATAAAAATAAAACATTTTAAATCACACTTGGATAAAAATACATACTGCAAACCACACTCTGATCCTAAAAAATCGAAAAAACATACTTTTTCTATGTATAATTATACCCCTCAAACATCTTTATTTTCAGTCCATTTTCATTCACCGTGTGCAGTTTTTGACACCCGTTTTATCCCCCTCTGATATTTATCAGACCTCGCTTACCAGGATCAATTTCCACTGGTTTCCATTAGGGGTGTCAAATTCTGACTTGGAGCAGGGAGAGGGGGGTCAATGTCTGCCGGATTGACCTATCCACCCCCTCCTCATTTCTCAGAGATGGTGCAGATCAAAACTGTTGATCTCACTCTAAATGCCACCAACAACTCTTGGCTTCAAACAGGGAGGTAGAATCAGAAAGCCACCCTTTTGACTTCCGATCCCTCCCCTTCTTCTGTCGAGGCCTTGTCGCCTCGTGCTATCACTCAATAGGGGCATGACCCCCTGCTGTATGACCTGTTCAGTTGAAACAGGAGCTCTTCCCTCGGATGTCAGTTGCGTCGATCTCAGGTGGGGTGATTAGACCTCCCCTCTGGCGCTGTCACGGCTGTTGAGGAGGTTGTGTTGTCTCCTACAGTCGTCGTTGGCTCAACCCCTGTCGACCCTCGGAATAGTGGAAGAGGTTTGTGATTCTCTCCACCCTCTGCCTGGTCGTTGATAGGGGCGATAGGGGCTCAACCCCCTTGTTCGATGACACCCGGTCAGTTGATAAGGCCTTGCAACCCTTCTGTTGACAGCCGGAGCAGTTGATGAGGCCTTGCAGCCCTTCTCCTCGTCGTTTGGCCTCTCTTGTTCCCTTCCGAATCCTCAGGACTCGGTCACTGCGTTGGCCGGAACTCTCAACGCTTGAGAGTTAGGCTTCTCCTGGATCTCTTGGTACCCGCAGTGTTATGGTCCCCCATGGACTCGCTGGGTAGACACTAGCCAGTGTCTTGGATCAACAGTACAGATGGAGTCCTTGGTTTTCCTCGTACCACACTCTGATGAATGCTGACAAGTGACAAACCAATCTCCCATCCGTATCCTGCAGTGAGTATATATCGCTTCGGTGGACAACGCAGGTTACTTTTATCACAACAATTGATTGAGAATCCACATTTTTCCTCCCTCAGACACTCGTTACTGTTCTGAGTTTGACAACTTTCTTTTATTTTCCAAATCATTTATCTATATTTGTCATGGCTTCTAGATCGTTAATATTCAAAAAAATCCACATGGCTCTCATTACTTTGTGCTGTACTCTATTACTAGACCAATGTCTTAAGTTCAACACAGTATACCCCACCACCCTTTGAGTGTGGAATATCATTTTCACAATCATACCTCTGTTTCCAGACAGTTTCCTTGGTACGGACAGCCAGCACTGACGAGACCCCGTCGCCAACAAATCCTATAGCCTGGCAACAAAACACAGTCGCCTTAAACATACATTTTTCACACGCTCTGCCAGCCTCTAACAAGCCGTCAGAGTCCCCCACAAGCCAATTATCAATTGCACATGTCCACACCTTACACAAAAACTATTTGGCCAATGGCAACCAAAACCTACAGAGCTTATGTACGTACAGAGAATCATGTTTTTCCAACACTCACCACAAAACTGCGACACAACCTCCCAGATTCTAAATCTGGATTCTTAATGAGCGGAGAACAAAACCATGAACCAGCCCTAGTCCATCCACTTTGTTCTCAGTCCACTATATAGACATATACTACCAGTCCCGCTGTGTCGCCACCATCCTCCTACCCTGACCGGTGAGAGATCACTCGCAGCCTGTCAGGTCCTAAGAAAAAATAGAGAAAAGAAACAAAAACAAAGAAAAACATGCCAAAACAACAAATGAAAACAATAAACAAAAATTGTGCGTGTCGTTTTTCAACCACACCCTAAAAAACGAAATCAAAACTTCGAGCCTGAGGCAGAAATTGCTTGTAAAAAACTAGGAAAAAAAATTTAAAGAAATAAACTATATCCATTATTCATGATTGTTAATGTCCGTCTACCAATATCATCTTCTTAATTTCTTAATCGTGCAGTCCACCCTTTGACCAATCTGATTATTGATCAAGCATGGATAATTACTACTGATCACTATCTGAAGTAGTGTCACATCATTTCTCTGTCTAATATTAACTGTCTAACCACCATTTTTTTTAGTACGATTATCTCATGCAACTGTCAGTTACTCCATCTTTCCACGTTAGTCACACATTCTTTTAGTAACTTACACACATAATCTAATCATCTAACCTATCTATATATCTTCTTTTCTATTTTTTATTCTAGTCAGTAGCATTTTTTATTAAATTTATTTTTATTTTTAATACCTATCTATCTTTGTCTATTCTGCCGGTGGCCTCTGCAGACATGACCTTTGATAATGACCTTTCAGTCCACAGGTCCAGCAAGCCTGTCCCTGTTCCCTCGGTTGTGGGGCTCTGTGGGGCCCTTGCCTGTAATCGGATGGCCCTGGGTTTGTTGGCCCCAGAGTCTGTCCTTGCTCTCTACCATTACCTCCATGGCTTTTTCCTCTGACAGTCCAAGTTTCTCTGTGTTTAAAATTATTTTTACAAACTTGAGTTAAAAATCACTCACACTGTCAACTTTTTACTGGTGCAGACAGGAATCGATAAGTCGCTTTATCATACTATACCCAGGCTTCAAATAGCCAATTTTTCCCCAGTTGGAGTTGGAATCGTCAGCACTGTCTCAGTCCGCCCCGAGCAACTGTGGAGAAAGAAAGAAAAAAAACATATACTTAATTAGCAGTGGTATTTCCCTTCACAATCCATCATTATCTTTAAGCATGGAAATGTCGGGCCTCTCTATACTAATATCACTTTAGAGAGAGTTAGTGCAATTTATTTGAATCATAACGACACGGCCTTAGCCTTTTTCCGTTGTCCAATTGGAAAACTGGATTTTTCCCAATCCCTTGTCGTGTCCTCGACTCTCTGAGTAACACAATTCTGCATCAATCTCCACTTATGTTCCGGTATGGTTGGTCCTCCTTTAGGACAATCAGAATTAGTTTTACAACCTATCATTTCTAAACATTTGTGATGGATATGGTAATCTAGTTGATTAAAATGTCTTCTTTGTTTAATGTATTTGTCATCTTAATCTCATATAACAGCCACTGACAGCTTCATGACTATGTGTGGATCTAATTTTAACATTTCCTTCTATGTGTAGCGCTTTTTATTTCTATCTGAGAAAGCCTAAAATGTATTCCTATCATACATCGCATTTTACATCACATTATTCACATAATTACTCATAACTTATATACATTCCCCCTTTTTAACACCAAACCTTAGGTGTTAAACGTCAACCGCCATTATCTCACGAGGAAAAAAATAAATCTTCAGTGACTCATATCACTGAAACCCTGTGCTTCGCACAGTGTCCAGCTGTCCATGTTATAAACCATAGAACCCAGCACTATACTTATCGCAATACTCCCACAGATCCCTGACTTCCAAGGACCTGCCACCACTCAGCCCAAAGCATTCCCGCTACGGTTTCGAACCCGAACAAAAACCCTCGGCCCCCACATAAGGAATATCACCAATATCGTCCCATCATACACATACTCAAACGGGCAGTGCCTACCTGGCTCCCAGCTTCCACATCCGCCATAACAACACTACCCCGCACAACCTATGCTAAAAAACAGAAGTGAGTATGGAGCTAGCACCTCGTCCAAATGAAAAAATATACACCATGCTCACTTAAACCTGAACTAGAACTATAGAACCAACCTACCATGGAAAAATTGCATATACCTACACACAACAAACACCAATGCATAACACCCCCAGGCACGTCCCCCATATCACACCCCTTGCACACCCTGGCCTTACCATCCTCCAACCCAGAATGTCCACCACCCAGATTACAGAATGGCCGCCAGGGCGTACTCCTGATACGCTGGCACCAACGGGACGCCCACCCCTGCTCGGCCCCCCGTCACATCCTCCTGCATCCCTATCAACATCGCAACCGCAGGTGCAGCAGAGCAGAGCGACCTCCCAAACGCAGGTCCATCTGCGCAGAGAGTCTTAACCATCCACCCAAAGCACACCTTGATTACAGCCACACCACCGTGTGAAATGCAACACCAAAGACACTGACATGGAGCCTCCGTCATACCAGCCGGCGTTCATCCAAATGCAAGGGAAGAACGAGCGCCATGCCGACCAAAGCGTAGTGCCGCTGGTTCAACATGACCGGCCACCACCCAGGGACCACATCATATGGTCCATATGCAGCTTTGTCAACCTGAACCTGTGTTGTCCCGGGTCAGCAGCGCTTCACTTCTCCGTTAAGTCAAGGGACCGGAAGGTGGCTGGAGACCTGGAGAGAGCCAGAGAGTATGGCTCCACCGCCCGTTGCGTACAACATCATCGCCCTGACGCTGGCCATTATCACTGCCATCGTACACGTCCCACTCGCCATTACCATTTTGCGGGCGTCAACTAAACCAGCACTAGAATCAACCCCGTCCACTCAAACCTGAACCAAAATCAACCATACACAATACGGCTAAAAGCCCAACGCTTCCGCAAACGCATCCCTCAACCGCTACTACATCTTCCCCTACAAAAATAAAACACAAACCCAAGCTAAAAATTGAGAAGAATGGCAACCCGAATAGGAAAACACAATCCCCTATGAGAGGGAGGGCTCAGCAACCTGCTCTAAACACAAAAAATACACACTATGTCACTACGTACCCTTAACCCAGAACTATAATTAATCTACAGACTACGTAGCACTACTCAATCCAGTATATTAACAGGAGACACCAATAAACAAATAAATAAGTCCACACTTTACTCCCAAGCCCCTGTCGTAAAGGCATCACCCAAACAGGAGAAAAGGAGAGAGACTTAGAGCTCACCGAGCTCCTATCACTGTAAATTGCCCACACCTAACCTAGTCTGAACCCAACTGTACATCTAACCTGCAGGAGCCACTAGGCACACCGAACCAAACTAATAACGAGGGAGAGTGAGAAGGAGAAGGGGGGATTAGAGTGAGCGCACCACTGTACCCCATTGCACTCCCATATGCACACCTGTGCTCCTCCAAACCTACCTATCACATTGCAGCACGCTTTAAACGCAATACCATCAACCTAACAAAGCTTGCTCCATTCTCAAACCAACATCTGGGTCGACCACCGGTCTTGTGCAGGTGTGAGGTGCAGAAGAAATCGGAGTCCACACGAGCAAGTTAGAGTGGTATTTCGGCCGCCTTATCCAAGAGATCCCCTGAAGGTGAGTGTCTCAAAAGCTCTAGTAAATATACACTCATATAGTGCCAAGCCTAAAACCTCATTCATCAACACCAAATAAAAACATAAGTCTATAACTGAATTACTAATAGTAAGCCACCTTAGATCCCAACACCATCCACTAGACAATTGAGAGAAAGGGAGAGAGGAAGAGAAGGAGGGATAAGAAAACGAGTGAGTTGTACTACATTGTACCCCCAAATGCACACCTGTGCCACCCCATTCGTACTTAAACTAAACCCTCACTTCCCCTATTACATCGCCCTCATATTAACAACATAACACTGCAATCGAATACCAAATAGCAAGTCAACTCAGACATCAACGTCATCCCCGTGACAAGGGAGAAAAAGAGAGAGAGAAAGAGGGAGAGAGAAAGGGAGAGCGGGAGGGGGAGGAGGGAGAGGAGGGGGAGAGAGAGAGTGAGAGAGAGGAGGGGGGGGCTGGGATCCCACCTCCCCCTATATCTCACTACTAGACTAAACTATACTACCAAAACCACCACTGCTTAACAATCTAACCTTACTATCAAATTAACCCCTAAAAGAAAAAAACATCCTGTGTGTAGGACAAAATGAAAACCAAAGCAGCTCTGAATGGAAACCTTAACCTGGCCACTGCTGCCCCCTACTGCAAACCTAACCAAACACCACCTAGAAAAAAATAAATCCCTCAAAATGGTCGCCCAGCGCCCCTACCTTAGATAGTAAACACGGCGCCCCTACCCAAGATGGCCGCACTCCTTGTTTACATGCCAAGTTGTATTAGTAGCACATCGTGAGATATCCCGAGAGTCCCATCATGCTACGTCGTTAGCATAGGTAGCTTAGCATATTAGCTTCGTTAGCTATTTGTGTGATAGCCAGCGCGGCTAGTTAGCATTAGCTTAGCTACAACCATGACACCGCAATAACATCCCCAAACGGCATATTGTCCCGTTGTGTCGAGCAGGCCGACACACCGCAATGTTAGCACAACACAGCTTCACACACATTCCACACACAACATAGTACGCATGCGCGGGCCCTCTGTACGGGCCATCAAATATCCTTAACCATAATTACATTGCCAAACAACATTGAAAGTACACGCTTACACTGCAATTCACACAACGCATTAATTTCATTGATATACCAGTCACACAACAACATCACCCATTCACAATATTAGCATTGAACAGTCCCAGCAGCATGTAGCATGTAGCTAGGTAGCCTTAGCGACCGTTAGCCACGCCATAGCATTCACCATCCAGTAACAATAGCCCCAGTAGCCTATATTAGCTCCTATCACCGCTCGTTAGCTTGCAGCTTAGCTTAGCATCATAGCTTAGCCTAGCCTAACAATGGCTACGAGCGTAAACGGCAGTCTTATTCCGTTCACCAAGCATCTATAGCAGACCGCGACGGCAGCGTTACAATGACGTCACCCATTAACTGGACTTTAATCCAACGTAAGCGTTTTTTTACAGATTAAAAATATAAAAACATTTCATACGCGAACAACTTCCGGGTCAGCACTCGCTAGTTTGAACTCCTGCCTTTGCTTAGAACGACTTCCGGTTCAAAGTCTTTGTTGTCTTCCGTTTCCAAAAGACTAGCTTGACCTTTAGCTAGTCGATAGCTTGAGCGTTAGCTCCAGTATTCTCCTAGCTTTAGCATTGCCACACATTGTTACTTTTTTCAATAGTTTCCCCGCACTAATTTTTACCGCAATAAGAGCGTCCGTATTACAATACACGCAATGAACACTTACATAGTAAACAGTATAATTAAACAATTCGTTGCTAAGAGCTTATTGTACCCGTTTGCCGCGGCGTAACGTATTGAAATAAACGCCCAAGCGAAACACGTTCTATCGGGACCTTCGCCGATCCTCGCCTTCTGAAATTAACCTTCTCATGGTTAACAGGCAAATCTCGTATCCCCCTAATCAACCCTTAAAGGGGAACTATCTTATAAATGGCCTTTTTGAGTGTTTAGCATTGTTTTCTAGCTATGTGAACTTATATTAATATGATCTATGTCTAATTCTCATATTGGCGCATTCTTCCAATTCTCCTCTCACAATATTCACCCTCACTGAACTGAGTCATTTGAAAATGTGATGATTTGTGATGTCAGAAAGAGACCGCTGCATGATAATGTTGAGATACAAGATGAGCTGCACACAGTGGTTGGAGCCCAGGCTCAAAACGGCTCGAGATCTTGAGGTAGAAAAATGCAGTTTTTGAGGACTTGATTAGAAATACAAAACAATGAATAAAAAAAAAAAAAATTACAGAGGTGTTCCATAGACTCACAGGAATTGTGTAAAAGTGCCCAAATAGTGAAAGAAATAGTAAAATAGTTCCCCGTTAACAACGGATCGATTATGGCTAGAACAGCTGATATCCCCAGAGAAGATCCCCTCCACGTAAATATGCCGGGGTCCGGCTAAACTGGGTGATATTTTCAAAAGCCTACGTGTTCAGCTTCGGAAGACCCCCTTGTACGCTCATTTCACCACTACGTTAATTATCCCGCGACCCGTAACGAACACCATCATATCGGTGCCTTCTTTACATATCCATCTGATTACGTGACCTGTACAGTTGTGGACCAGAGCCTGAAAGTCCCATTCGCGTCGTTGCCGACGTTCTACACCGCCGTTCCCTGCCGCTTGAGATACGCCAGTAAGCGGAGGCCTGGCGTTACCCAGCAATCGCACACTCTCATAATTCACCCACTGTACAGTACTCGAAAAAAATTACTCATCATACCATACACCCCTGAAAAGACATGGGTCCGTCTGTAATCCAGGGTGTATTCTACCGTGCTTCCCGAACGCAAAAGACGAATTTGGCCACGATCAAGAGCCATTCGTCAAGCGCAGCCCGGTTCCATCAATTTCCGAGTGGCGTCCTGGACGTCCCCGCTTTAAATTGAACCATGCCTAATATGACCTGTCGAACGTCACGCATATCTGCTACCCCCTCATCCTCTCCTCCCAGACGGATTCCTCCGTCTAGGCGAGATTCTTATGAGGTCATCGCAGGGCTTCCCCACAACCCCTAGTTCGAACTGAACGCTCCGCATTTTCATCCATCACGGCCCGTATCCACTCACCTTTACGCAGATTTCAGGACTCTGTTGTGATGATCCCGATCTCCCAGACGCCGATTTGTCTGGCGACAACAAAAGGATTCTTTTCTTGTTTCAAAAAGCTTCTTCTTCGTTTCCCGCTTGCCGTCCTCTTCCAGGGGGGTGGTGTGTGTCTCTTCTCGGTGTGTCTTTCTTGTGATTCCCACACCCCCTTTTATCAATGAGCCGAAACCTCTCAGCGTGAAGTCATCAGTGACATCACACATTTGGTCTCCTCCAATCACCAGCATTCACAGTTCAAATCTCAAAGGAGGTTGGACTGACCCCAACTGATTCATTTTCATTGTTTCAAATCAAATGGATATTTACTAGTTAAAAATAGACCCAATAACTTTGGTATTAAATCTCAGAACATTCATGGTTAAATGCTGCTTACTTCCCTAAACACATACATACTATTTTTGTCTAAAAAGTATTTGATTCTAGATGAAAATCACTGTTTGTCTCATCAGTCTAGTTTTATAGCATTTCAATCATTCCTTTTAGCTTAAGTTAATATCCCTTATAAGCAGCTAATTTTCAGTATTATGGGTATTCTCCAGATTGGTTCAGAAAGAGTTTAATAGCAAACTTTGGTGATTTCTTTGGTCATAAACACAGCATATTTCATATCATTACGTCTGTTACAAAGGGTCAGATTAAACCGAATATATATATTTATTACTTGAGATACCTTGTATAATATTTGTATATCGTCTGATATCCCTTGTATATTCTTTGTATATATACACGGAATATCCCTTTACCTAGGTACAAGCCAGACCATAATATTCGTTCTCCTATTGGACAGCGACCCCTAGGCGCCAACGGCCATACCCCCAATGGCAAGTTCAAAGCCACCGCCAAGGCATGTCTCAACATGTCCAGGTTTGCGCAGTAATACGAGACAGAACTGAGGTTGGCACTAGATTATTCACCTTACGTATAAATACGTCGCAGGTGGATACAGCAGTAGTCTTATCCTAAAAGTTGAAGCCTTCACCACGATACAATGTGCCGTGAAGTGGGCCTCTTTCCCCCTGAATAGAGCCTTGAGAACCGCGTGCGAATAGATAGCTAAAGTGTCAGAGTTTAACGCTGTATCGTCGAGTTCGACTTATTCTATTGTGAAGTAATAGTCTATTATTTATAGTGTATCGTGCGGCTACCGTTCTCCGTGACCATCATTACCACCGGTTCGTCGTACTTCTAGCTAGTGCACTTATCCAGGCTGGGCGGCCTAAACTCGCACCACCACCCGAGGAGTCCTAGACGAGAACCGTTGGATATGTACACCGGAGAACCTACACCGGCGAATGCAGAGCCTTTTCCGGCTGGATTATATTGCTTTGGTACTGTGGCTGCTGGAGCAGAGAACCGTCTACCCCACTGCTGTGTGGGATCTACCCTGTGAGGAGCACCATCGAGCCCGCCTCTAGGACCACAGAGGCTGGCTAGCTTTCATCCATGCTGTCGTGCATACTGGAGTATAGCTGTTGCTTTGTCTACGGACCAAGGGAGTATTGCACTGGCTCCTGTATCTGGAGCCTCGTTATTCCGCGTTGATCCAGACTTTGCTCCCGAACATTCCTCTACCCTGCTGGCTTACAACCGGAGGGAACCCCCTAGTGTCTCCAGCTGACTACGAGTGTGCCTTATGTAATTCTTATGCTACAGGTGGCGTCAGTTATACCCATCTTACTATTCTCATGGACTTACGCTCTTGACCTACTTAAGTGTTCTTCGCCTTACAAGCGCAATCATAATTCTCAATCTGTAACCTACCGTTGCTGCTCTAATAATAAATACCTCTAACTAGAACTTTCTTTGTCATTGCCGTATTATTGTGTGGGTGTTCACCAGATATACCATGTACTGTATGGCCAGTAATTAAAGTACATAACTAAGTAGTGGTTTAATGATACCATACTCTCAATACAGTCAGGGAATTGTACCCCTCAGTTACAACGTCCAAGATTCTTAGCACAACATAACAGTAATATTTGCAGTTTAATTTGGAGCTTCATTAAGGATATAAACATACTTTAATTACTGGAGTAGTAAACCTTAACTCCTCCTTAGACATTTTGTCTCTACGTCGTGCTCACAGGAGGTGCCTGCAGCATCTAACAGGCGCATGTGACCTGGAGGTCCATTGTTCCAGCTGCTTGTAACACTTGTATGTAAATTTACTCGGGGAGATAAACACTATGCACTCTTGTGGAACTAGATGTCTTCAACTGTTACACTTTTCTAAAAGACTAGCCACATGATTCATTCATTTTGCACATAGTAAAGCTTACTTTAATTAACTGACTATCTATTTGTAGAAATACCTATTCTCTGCATCAAAGATCTGTTCTTCTGTAACTTATAGCTGCCTCCAACTTGGCCCTTTGGTTGACTAATGGGACAGCTGTTTTCTGACCAAATCCTATGTACTTAAAACCTTTTCTCCTAGGAACATTTTCCAGTACATTTTAGGATCTATAGTTATCAAATTATACCACACTGGCATCACCTCCCGCTCCCTCCATAAACTGCAAATGGTCCAAAATTCAGCCGCCCGCCTCCTCACTAACACCCGGTCCCGTGAACACATCACTCCCATCCTCCACTCTCTCCACTGGCTCCCGATCAAACACTGCATAAACTTTAAAACACTACTCCTCACCTTCAAAGCCCTCCACAGCCTGGCCCCCCCTACCTGACTGATCTCCTTCTTCCCTACCGCCCCACCCGTTCCCTCCGGTCCTCCTCCACTGCCTCCCTCACTGTCCCGACATCCAAACTCAAAAACTTTGGAGATCGGGCCTTCTCTCGCACTGCACCCCGACTCTGGAACTCCCTCCCCCAGTCCATCAGAGACTCCCCTACACTCTCCACCTTCAAAGCTCGCCTCAAAACCCACCTGTTCTCCCTTGCCTTCAACCCCCCCCCCCCCCTCCAACCTGATTGATGTCTGTCTCCAGTCTTTTTGTGCTATCATGCTGTCTTCCCTGTTCCCCCCATGGTCTCATGTTCCTTTTGTTTTTGTTTCTTTGTTGTTTTTGTTTCTTTGCTTTTATATGGCACAGCTTTTAAATGGCGCCATGTTACATGTTTGAAGAATGCAACAACATCGTCTGTTCTTTATGTAGGTATTGTACAGTAGTTACATATTGAAGGTGTGGGGTGAATGGATTACATTTTGTTCATGGCATAAACCTGGTTATTATGCATTTCAAACAAATAGGCGTTATTAATACTGAATACTTTAACCTAGTTAACCGGATTATGCATTTCAAACAAATAGGCTTTATTTACACTGACAGTTATACATCACATTGTGTGTATTACTTTGTCTAAGTTAAATCTATAATGCAAATTAATGGACATTTGATGTTCGGATCTTTCAAGAATGTTCTATTTGAATCCCTCCGAAAGGGCTGACAGGCACCACACAATGGATGACTCAATGGTTAGTCATTAGAGTTTGTTTATTTAAACAAACTAGTTGAGATGTTTTCTCCACAATACAACCTTTATAATTCCCACAGTTGACCACAGGCTTACCATAGGTCAAAAACCTGTGAAACAGAACAAATGCAGTGCATACACATTAATCATAATATTAATATACAATATACATTAATATCAATACCAATCAATCAATCAATTAATATTAATATCAATATACATATTAATATATCAATACCACTATCAAATATACATACACTATTCATTTTATATATTATATTATATTTATATTATTTATAAATATACATTACACTATACACTTTATCAAACCAGCATGTCATGTCCCCTTTAATTGTGGGTGAAAGGAGGGAGAACTAGAATGACTACATTTCCCAGAATGCATAGCAATGTTTACTTCCTCCTCCATATCGTGAGCCACTGAGCTCCTCACACAGCGCAACCCACACACACAACGGACAAGATAGCAGTTCTCATTCATCAAAGCACACACACACGCCAAAGTTCCCCACATGAATCTCACCGTGACAAACCGGGAAAGCCACCAAGACACTAGCTCAGCTTTGCACCTTCGGCGAGGTGCGTTAGCCTAGCCACAAGCTAGCGGCAAACATTCAGACACAACGTTCATTCATTCAGCCAGCATCACTAACACCGTGCACTATGCAAATATTATCCGCATGCTGCATTAGCAGCCAACGTGATACATTACATTGTACATATGTGACATAGCCAAGTTAGTAACATTGCAATCCCTTAATAAAGTCCACTTACCAATGGGCGGTGTGATCCTGTCAGTGCTATAGTGAGAATGATAGCCAGCCACCATTTGAAAGGCAGCTGCGCGAACTGCGCATGCTCAATCACAATCACCTGTTAACTCATTTAGACCCCTTTACATATCTGATCCTTATATTAAATAAACGAAAAGTCTTGACATTTGATATTCAATTCAATTACATACATGCTAAAGATTAGGCTTTAAAATGTCTGTGTTAGTATCAGCATATTTAAACAAGGTTTCTGAACAAAGTTAGTGGTGGTGATTAGTGGTCTCCACTCCCAGAGCAGACGATAAAGGTTGTAAATGTTCTGCATCGTTTTAAATCAAGATGTTTCTTCCATTCAATCACATAATACAATCTTTTCTATGGCAGTTGTGTCCTGAGTGTCTTTCCATCTAAGTGGAACTACAAGATCAGTACCTATATATTCAAGGACTGCTCAATGACGAGAATACAATTAATACAAATGTATATTTATTGTTTAATGTCTATTCCCTATAAACAGAACATGAAAAATACATTGTACAATATAATAGATTTAATGTAAAGATTAAAAGAGATATATCTTGAATGCATAAACATGTTACTTCATAGTTACTTTGAGAGGATTATGTGCTCCAATATATTCCACTCGGCACTATTAATCTATATATGCAGATCATTGTAAATACATCACATATAAACATAACACTGCCTTCATGGCACAATCTTGATTTAACTAAAAATATTATTTTCATGAATGGATTACTAGATTTCAACCAGAATACAATACGTTCTCTTGGGCCCTTCCTGGTTGTTAAACAAGGTGAAAATAGTGGAGCTAAAGCCTGGTCTGGTTCAACAAAGGAAATCAATGATGAAAAAACAACAGACTGGCCGCTGGTGGTGCAGGGTTGATTGAGTAGGACACCATGACTCAACGAGGCCTTCCGATAGCAGGTGGTCATAAGAAGATTTGAAAATGTGTTAGAGGCCTTGCACTGAATGTTTGTGTAGTTCTTTGTCTTCCAACATGGCTGCCTGTAACATTGTTTTGAATGGAAGGGACAACGGTTGCTATGTGTAAACAATGGTTGCTATGTGTAGATATTTGGGAAATATATCAACAGGAAAGCCAGTGGAACAGTAATAAGCGTTTCCAATGTTTGACCAACTCTAGAATAGAATAGAAATACGTTTATTATCACGTGGGAAATTTGACATTTCACAATTACAGTAAAGTAATTAGGCATTTTCTTATTTCACATCTCAACCTTGGTGCTCAACCAAAAATAAAGAGCACATCAAAGGCTTGCTCCCTCCGATTTGTAAAATCTTGTTTTTTTGCACCGTTGGTCGCTCATTTCACTCTGTATGGAATACCATTGATCCCAATTAATTTAATTTCAAACCTTTATCTTAACTAGAAAAAAGTTAAGATTGCCCTCATTTGCAGAGATGTCAGGTATAACAAGACATATTTTAAATAAATATTGAAATGATGATCTTCATACACAGGCGTAGATATTAGGGATGGGTACCTTTCACATTTGAACCGATACCGGTACCTGTGAATTGATACCGGTACCCAACGGTACCTTTTTTCGGTACTTTAGTCTCAAGAAATTTAATTTACCTACCTCAGTCGTAAAAAGAAAAAATCCAAACTTCAAATAACTACAATTTCAACAGTTTTCGGCTTGTCATTGCTCCGACTGCTTTGTTGTTGAATCAAGTCAAATCCTAGGTAAGCATATATTGTGTTATTGTGCGTGTGAACGTTGACATGAAAAGAAAAAAGTTAAAAAAAGTTTTAAAAAAAGTTAAAAAAAGTTTAATTTTTTTTTTCGGTTTCTCACTTGATTCGATACTCGGTAGTACCGACGTGTTTCGGTTCGGTGCCTCAAAAGTACCGAATTCGGTACCCATCCCTAGTAGATAAGAGGCTTGTTCGAGATGGATTTCGGTTCGCCTCGACTAGTAGACGAGAGTAGCCGAGAGAAGCCGAGGGAGGAGTTAAAAAGGCGGACACTTCAGATTTCACGAGAGCCTCTCGCCTAGTCTCGCATGGCAGATACGCTTTCACGTCACCACACACATTACACACCTGTCCAGCTCATTATAATGCGATGGCAAAATTAGATCAGATTCAAATGTACAGCACACCATATACTGCTATAGTGGAATATACTATTCATATACCATAATGTATACCATCTTGTTGCGTGCTCCTGGCCGCACGCACACACAACACACTGCTGAATAATTCTGTTTTGCATCAATATATATATGTATACTGTGTATATTGAGGCAAAACAGAATTATATATACAGTATTGAGGCAAAACAGACGACGCATGTGTGTATGTGTGTGTCTGACAGCTTGAAGTTTATCATGATGATATGATGATAACGCATAACATAATAAAGTTTTCAATCAATCAAACGTCTCATAACTCCCTGGCTGTCACATGGCTGGTGACTGACAACTTTTCTGAGCCAATAGGCGCTTTGCGTGACCGTAGCAAGTCGCTTCCCAGCCGGGAGCAGCCGAGTGAGAGGTACTGTGGCGCCTCGCTCTGAAGGCTGTGCGTGGCTCGCTCCCACGAGAGTTCCGCGCCTCGCCTCGTCAGATTTTCAGAGCAAGTCGGACAACATTCTAAACGTCATGCAACGCGCTTGGCGAGGCCGTAGTAAAACCTGCGCAGATCTGCGTCCGCCTATCCCATCTCAAACAGGCCTATAGTCTCTTTTTGCGTCATGCGCTGCTCTACCTAGGAGCCACCCATCTAGTCCTATTGCAAAGCTTACAGATGTCAAAGAACATTTGGGAGGGACGCAATCTTTCAAAACTAAAAAATGCATTGTTTTGCATCTATATTTAGCACATTTGATAGAATTTATATAGAAAATAAACAAAAAATGAAATACAATTACCACCAGCCATAAATGAGCTTTTTTTTTTTACTCTGAGGGAAAAGGGGCAGGTGCACATAACACATTGACCGCCAGAGCTTTTATAGAACAGTCTGCAGCCTCTGCCAGGGTTTTTCAGCATTCTGACTCATCTTTCAAGTCCCACTGAATATACTGTGATATGACTATGAACACATGGAATATCTCAAGACAGATAAAGATCTCTAGTTTCCTCAGTGATCATCAGCCAGTATGAATGCGCTGGTGTATCTTTAACTCTCCAGAGGTCCTGAAGCGCGATCCACATTGGTCACAGTAGTACGGCTTCTCTCCTGTATGAAAGCGCTGGTGTACATTTAAGTGTCCAGATTGACTGAAGCTCTTCTCACATTGGTCACAGTGGTAGGGCTTCTCTCCTGTATGAATGCGCTGGTGTGCATTTAACTCTCCAGAGGTCTTGAAGCTCTTCTCACACTGGTCACAGTGGTAGGGCTTCTCTCCTGTATGAATGCGCTGGTGTATCTTTAAGTTTCCAGAGGTCTTGAAGCTCTTCTCACACTGGTCACAGTGGTAGGGCTTCTCTACTGTATGAATGCGCTGGTGCATCTTTAACTCTCCAGAGGTCTTGAAGCTCTTCTCACACTGGTCACAGTGGTAGGGCTTCTCTCCTGTATGAATGCGCTGGTGTACATTTAACTCTCCAGAAGTACTGAAGCTCTTCGCACACAGGTCACAGTGGTAGGGCTTCTCACCTGTATGAATGCGCTGGTGTATCTTTAACTTTCCAGAGGTCCTGAAGCTCTTCTCACACTGGTCACAGTGGTAAGGCTTCTCTCCTGTATGAATGCGCTGGTGTATCTTTAAGTGTTCAGACCGACTGAAGCGCGCTCCACACTGGTCACAGTGGTATGGCTTCTCTCCTGTATGAATGCGCTGGTGTATCTTTAAGTGTTCAGACCGACTGAAGCGCGCTCCACACTGGTCACAGTGGTATGGCTTCTCTCCTGTATGAACGCGCTGGTGTATCTTTAACTCTCCAGAGGTCTTGAAGCTCTTCTCACACTGGTCACAGTGGTAGGGCTTCTCTCCTGTATGAACGCGCTGGTGTATCTTTAACTCTCCAGATCTCCTGAAGCGCGATCCACATTGGTCACAGTAGTACGGCTTCTCTCCTGTATGAATGCGCTGGTGTTTTAGAAAATCAGCCTTTTTGATGAAGCACTTTCCACACTGGTCACAGCAGTGAGGCCTTGACTCATTCATATCTCTGCTTGTTGTTGGGGAGCAATGCAGCAATTGTACCTGGAGAAGAGAGAAGTACACCAATGAAGAGTTCAGATTTTGCATTTGTTCAGTTTGTATTTCCAAATTTAGTTGTTGATGTGATTTAAAAGTTAATCAGTTGTTGATGTGATTTAAAAGTGAATCTGCTCCAAGGGCGGTTATTGAAAATACTGAGATAAATCCCAACAGGCAGTTGCCTGCAATATGACATTGTGGTTGTATCTGTCAGCAATTAAGAGTACACAGACCACTAGTACAGATAATTTAGTCTGAAATTATATATTCAATGGAATGGATATTATATTAGCAATATCAATTACATGTCAATTAATCCATGTAATGATTAGCCAAAGAGTAGCCTATTGATCATTCGTTTGTAATATCAGATCAAGATCATGAATTAAGATCACTTTTTGAAGATCACTTTTTGTCTGTTTCTTTCAAGTCTTACAGTATCCAGCAATCCAGCATATTGCCACCCTATAACCTTTCAGTCTGCCCAGCACCAAGACAACTGTTGGCATTGCAGCCTTGATGCTGCTTGTTAATCCTGTTGTAGCCTATGGCTGAAAGGAAAGGTAAAGGAGGAAAGACCTTTTTCTGTTGATTTGGCCATATCTGTCTGTCATAGTAGTCTTTAGTGGTCCGTCTTTGACCAATTCATTGACAATGTATGTCTTTACAGCTAAGATAGACCTATCAGAGTTTGTAATATTGTGAAGAGAATGAATGTAATATTTAATTGTGAAGAGAATTATGTCGCTGCAGATGCTAGCAGTTAGCTGACCATTATTATAGTAAAATCACATGTTCCCCTTCTTCATACTTTGTACTAGGGATGCTCGATATTGGCTTTTTTACCGATACCGATATTCCGATATTGTCCAACTCTTAATTTCCGATACCGATATCAACCGATATCAACCGATACCGATATATGCAGGGTTTCCCCCCCCCAAAAAACTGAATAATTTCAGGTAACTAATAATTTCACTGGATATATATATAACAAATATTGTTAGTTTTTTTCTTTTTTTAAACCGATACCGATATTTTCCGATATCACATTTTACTGCCGATATCGGCCAATAATATTGGTCGGCCGATAATATCGGACATCCCTACTTTGTACCCTTTACCCTCCGTCGGACCGCTCGGGCTAAAGAGGTTTAATTAACTAGAAATGATTTAAAAGTAAAGAAAAATTAGGCATTTTATCGCACTTTAATCTTTGTGCACTCCAGACCCTGCAGAATGTTTCTCAGTGGACCAGTTCCAGGCATACCGTTTATCCAGTTACAGCATGTTGGAGCTACCGTGCAAACTAAATCTAACGCCGGTCAGGCTAACATTACCCAGAGTACAAGCAAGCAGGGTTGCCTAACCACACTAGACCAGATGACGGGATTCAGAGCAAACATTAGTCAGACCAAACTTCTACCAGCACCATGTGACTTGTAACACCAGAAACATCTTGGACCATTGCTACTCGCAATTCAAGAGTGGTTACAAGGCTAATTCTGCCAGTGGATTTGGCAAATCCGATCATAACGCCATCTTGCTTTCCCCAGAGTATAAACAAAGGATCAAGAGCGCGCCGGTAGTCTCGCAAGAGGTTAGAGCCATATGAAATCCGTTTTATTTTTTTCCAAATTCCATTTAATTTTTTTCCAAATTCCGTTTTTTTCCGTTTTAATATTTCAGAATTCTGTATTTTGCTTTGTACGCTCATTTTACCATCAGAAATAGTGTCTAATAAGTGGGAATGAATAAATGTCCACAATTTAATAAGATATAACAGTCCATTTAATAGGGCCGTCTTAAATACTTTGAAGCTTCGAAGCTTCGTTCGATGGGCATGGGATTCGAATATGAAAATAAAATTTGATTATTTAAAAAAAAAATATATATATATATATATTTTTGCAAAATCAACTCTGCCTCTCTTTGTTAACTACAACAAGCAATACTTTTTGTTATTTAAGATGAGGTCGGACTCGGCACTGACAGATTTGTGTTCATTGTGCTGCTTTTATAAAGCCTCAAATGACGGCTTACAATATTTCATGAAAGCAAAGTGTTTTGTTTGTCTAAGATTTTAAAAGGTTTAAACTTTACAGCACTGACAAAGTTGAACAAAGTGCTGTACAAGTCCCACAACATAAAAAAAAAAATTTAATAAAAAAAAAACAAAAAAAAAAAATTAATTTTAACTAGTGGATTCCATTTTTATTGCTCAATTCCGCGATTCCGTCCGCGATTCCGTGATCGCGGATTCCATATGGCTCTACAAGAGGTGCAGAAATGGTCTGTGGAGTCAGAGGAGACGCTACAGGCTGCACTTGAGTGTGCAGACTGGAGTGTATTTCGTGATAACACATAACATTAATGACTACATGGAGACAGTGCTGGACTTTGTTCGTACTTTGGTGGAAGAAACAATCCCCACTACCACAATCAGAGTTTACCCAAATCAAAAGCCCTGGGTAGACAAATCCATCCGTGAAGCTCTGAAAGCGCGCACCACAGCATACAACGCCGGGCTCGTGGCAGGCAACATGAGTGACCACAAGGTGGCGACATGCAACGTGAGAAGGGCAGTGAAAGAAGCAAAACGGCACTACAGGAATACAATTTTACTTCAGTTTGAACAGGCTGACTCCAGAGCGTGGAGGACCTCAAAACGATGACAGATTACAAAGGCACCTCCCTCAAACTGAACAGTGACATCTCCTTAGCAAATTATCTCAATACTTTCTATGCAAGGTTTGAGGCTGGGAATAACAACACCAGCCTACAAGCCACGGCAATGGGGGGGGGGGGGGGTCTGCTGATGGAGACTCAGTGTTCAGGGTAACAGAGCATGAGGTGAGGAGGACCTTTAAAAAAGTTAATATCAGGAAGGCAGCAGGACCGGACGGCATCCCTGGCCGCATACTAAAAGTCTGTGCCGACCAACTGGCCCCGGTATTCACTGACATATTTAACCTGTCCTTAGAACAGGCTGTCATCCCGACCTGCCTGAAGAAGTCGACTATCATCCCTGTACCTAAAAAATCCAAGCCTGCTTGCCTCAACGACTACCGCCCTGTAGCTCACACCTCCATAGCCATGAAGTGCTTTGAGAAGCTAGTAAAGGGCTACATCTGCTCCTCCCTCCCCATCAACCTGGACCCCCTGCAATTTGCATACCGTCCCAACAGGTCCACGGAGGACGCCATAGCCCATGTGCTGCACACAGCAGCATCACACCTGGACAAGAGGCAGGGGAACTATGCGAGAATGCTATTCATCGACTACAGCTCAGCATTCAATACCATAGTCCCCTCCAAACTCATAGCCAAGCTCAGGGACCTGGGCTTGAACTATGACCTCTGCCAGTGGGTCTTGGACTTCCTGACGGGCAGACCCCAGGTGGTGAGAGCAGGCAACTGCACCTCCTCATCCATCACCCTCAACATAGGGGCCCCCCAGGGCTGTGTTCCGAGTCCCCTCCTCTACTCCCTGTACACACATGACTGTGTGGCTCAGCGGAAAAACAACACAATCATCAAATTTGCTGACGACACAGTAGTAGTGGGCCTGATCTCTGCAAACGATGAGAGGGCCTACCTGGAAGAGGTCAAGGTCCTGGCGGGATGGTGCCAGGAGAACAGCCTCTCCCTGAACGTCAGCAAAACAAAGGAGATGATTGTGGACTTTAGGAGGTCGGGGGTCAGGAACTACAGCGCCCTCAGCATCGACGGGGCACCGGTTGAGAGAGTGAACAGTTTTAAGTACCTCGGAGCCCACATATCCGAGGACTTGACATGGACCACACACATTGACAGTGTTGTGAAGAAGGCACGACAACGCCTCTACTTCCTCAGGCGCCTAAGGAAGTTCCAAGTCAGTCAGAATATCCTTAAGAACTTCTACTCATGTACAATAGAGAGCATCCTGACTGGCAATATCACCTCCTGGTTTGGGAATAGCACCGCACAAGACCGTAGCAGACTACAGAGAGTGGTACGTTCAGCCGAACACACAATTGGAGGGGGGCTTCCCATACCTCAGTACACCTTACTGTAAATTGTACCTAAATTGTACCTCATCCCATTTCTGCTTTGCACTATATAGTATATTGTATATTAGTATATTGCATAGTATATTGTATGGTAACTCAGTTACTTCTATTCTGCATCGAACGAATTGTACATATGTATATACTGAACACTGTGTCTACATACGTGACTTCTATTTTTACACGCTATACTATTTTATTTCATACTTATCTTGTCTAGCAGTCTCTGGAGCGTAACAGAAAGAAGCATTTTGTATAAAAGTATTCTGTATTTCTGTATGACAACTATTAAAGAAACTTGAACTTGAATTGTAACAAATTAACTAACTCACTGGCTCGCTGGATTGCCGTGGACTCAGGGAACAAAATTAACTTTTTGGCTTACCAGCCAAGGTGGCTGGTAGATTTAAAAAAAACAACCAGCCAGGCAGCCAATATTTTAATATATTGATTGATTAATCAATACAAGTCAATCTTAAGCTTAAATGCATCTCAGCAATCCCATCTCAGCCTCTCTATATCCAGCGTACAGACCTCAAGCAAGCCCCCCCAGTAAATAAAACTGTAAAAAGTGTGGAATGAAGAAACTGAACTGGTGCTTCAGGACTGCTTTGGGAGTACAGACTGGGACATGTTTAAAGCTGCGATTGAGTCTCTGCGCCTAACCCATCCCGTCGTCCTTCCCCCCATGGGCAGCCGGGAGCAGATAGGGTGTCAAACGTGAGCCACACGCCGGGGACCAATCCAAGTGCTTCTGTCCGTCTTCGTTAAGGACGCCACAGTGTTAGCAATCTGTTGTTGTGCATGTTTTTCCATTGGGTTTCTCTTATCGGGGGGGGGGGGGGGGACCCTTGCGAGCACGGGGCGAACATGCAAACTCCAAACAGAAAGGCCTGGGAGATACCCCACCTGGGTACCTGGCATCATGGAAACCTAGTCCCCAAGCGGGAATCGAACCCTGGACCTTCTTGCCGTGAGGCGACAGTGTTAACCACTACACCACCGTGCCGCTGATATACCCAGGACATACCCAAACAAAAAAACCTGGATTAACTGTGATGTTCGGTCCAAGCTACGTGCCCGCTCCACTGTATTTGTCTCAGGCAACGCTGAGGACTACAAGAAGGCCAGATACGACCTGCGTGTAAGTAAAACTAAAAAGCAACGACTAATTCCTAAGATCTGCTTTTAACACCATGCAGATACACTCATTCAGAGACTTATTGACACAGGGGTTAAATAGGTGTAAACACAGGCTGGTTTGCCAGAAAGCACCAAGGTTCAGAGGCTCCAGAACGGAGCAGGAGCTTGAACCGGAGCCCTGCTGGTGTGAGAGCACCCAGTGAGGACCTCACCTGGGCTCACAACACCCAACAGATCATCAAAAAATCCCAGCAACGACTACTTCCTAAAATCTCAGGGATTAAAGCAAAAAAAAATCTCCTGACTGAACTTTTTTTGAGGCCAAGTCATATTCTTATTTTAACCTCCACTATATATTTTTATTTAATAGCGTTAGCGTTTTAAGGGAACTAAAACGATTGCCAGTTTGCTTTTACGTAATATCAATGCTGTTTTCAATTCATTAAATGAAACTGATTGCAAGGGTTGACTGACTTTGTCATACAAATAAACAAATCTACATACTGTAACTTTTCAGTATTGTGTATAGTTCCAATTATGTATTGTCTATAGTTCAAATTATGTATTGTGTATAGTTACCATTTTAAGCGTTACCTTTACCATTACCTTTTTTTGTCAGTTCCCATACACATTAGTAATTTCTTTTTTTTTTGATCCACTTTTTCTCCCATTTTTTCTATATTTTTCTCCCATCCCAATTTCGTATCATCCAATTCAACCCTCCCCTGTCACGAACGCTGTTTCTTGCCTCCCACAAGCCGGCTGCAATGTGGACTAAGTCATACATAGCACAAGTCCCCTCCGGTACTTGAGGTAACAGCAGTCGCATCTTTTCACCTGCGCAGCTCGACCTCTCAGTGTCGAGGAGTAACGCGTGGGAGGCTCACGCTGCCCCCGACACTTCCTGATTCTACTGCGCAGGCGCACCAACCGACTTGTAGGAGTCGCTTGTTCACAACGTTCGATCCCCACCCTTCAGTTTTTCCCTCCCCGTAATACGGCCAATGTGTATTACTGCGGACGACCAGCCAAACTGAAAAACAATGTGGAGAGCTGGATTCGAACACGCGAATCCTAGCGTCTCCACACTGGTGGCGAGTGCCTTAGACCACTACACCACCTAGCCGCCCATTACACATTAGTAATTTCTTAAGATGGTATGTAAATGATTGTAAAAAATAACATTGTATTACAGTTAGCTCACAAAGTCCAATCCTTCACTTTTTTATGTCTATTTTAACACATTCAGCTCAGCTGCAGTTAGAGCTGTCCCCAAGCCTGTTTTTGGGATTTGAACATTCGCCAGGGTTTTTCGAACGGATGTTTGAACCATCGTTTTTAATCATGCAAACAATTTGCTCCAAAATAGGAAGGTGTAGTCTGACGTCACTTTGTGTACAGTCTCCTAATGTACAGTCTCCTCCCCATCCTATGTATATATTCTCTGTTAGGATCTATGGGTAACAGTACTGTATATTTGCATATTGTATATGTCACAAATGTAACAGTAGCTACTATATACCTGTATGTCATGTATGTTGTGTATGTCATAAATGTCACTATGAATAGAAAATGGGGGACCCTGATATAAACAAGACAAATGTCTTTCTCTGGTCTGCATCCCCTTAACAATTGTGTGTATTGAACCGTACTGTATTGTACCCATTCTGCAATATGTTAAATAAAGTTCTCATTCATTCACCTCCCTCTGGTATTTTATGGCCACTTCCGTCTGCGCCTCACTCCAGCAGACTTGACTTACTCGCAGGTTTTTTCGAGTTCAGTACTGTGTAGAGTCTTGACTTTAGGCACATAGCGATTGAATGAACACTTTATTTAACAGATTGCAGAATGGGTACAATACAGTACGGCTCAATACACACAATTTTTAAGGGGATGCAGACCAGAGAAAGACGTTTGTCTTGTTTACAGGGTTTGTACACCTTTTCCAAGGCAAAATGCAAGCACTTTTCAAGCATTTTCAAGGTGCATTTTCAAGATTTTCCAGCATCTTATGCGGCTGTGGTAAATTAAATATTTACTCAAAATGATTATTTCACTTCTTCCATCACATTAAATCAGATGTTATTGTGCTAAACAACCAAAATTATGTAGACTTGGCATCATATATAACCTGGCTGAGCCGATGTGTTATGCAGTATGTCGTGTATGTCATAAATGTCATGATGAATTGAACATGGGGGACCCTGATGTAAACAAGACGAAAGTATTGCTCTGGTCTGCATCCCCTTAATAATTGTGTGTATTGAGCCGTACTGTATTGTACCCATTCTGCAATCTGTTAATAAAGTTTTCAGGGAAGAGAAATGAGGAGCTATCCCAAATGTGGTGAGGTATGCCACTTTATTCTCCCCACAAGTAAATTGCTTTGCTATCTCACTGTCAGGAAACATTGTTTGAAACATGGCCCCCATGTCATTACATGAATGGTAGGAATAGTGGCTGGTTACAGCTTTTGTTGCCCAGCATATTTCAGCTTGAAGTGTTGGATTAGAGGTAACAAATGATTTAATGGTGCCTGTGGTGTTGCTGGTTGACTGGTTCTTGGATGAGCCTGGGGATGGTAGAGGGGCAACTCCACTGCAAGCTCCTCCACTGGCTGCTCTGGCTCTCACTACACTGCTGGTTGTTGATGTGGATGTAGCTGTGCTGCTTGATGCATTGCTTGTCTGCTGGAAATAATCCACTAATGCAGGACCTGGATTTAGACGTGCTTTCATCAGAATTTGATGCTTCTTCCCTAAATAAAAAGGAGCAGCATGTTATAAATAAAACAAAGTGTTTTATTAATTTAATCTCACTGGTTGCACTTAACTTTAAGAGTATTTATTGTTTAATGTTGACATCTAATCTAAATGGATCATTATGATATTATAAATGTATATTTCATTTTCATTTATAGGCTACTGCCTATGAATTTTAGACTGAGCCTAATGATGGCCTGGAATGAACCAACTACCTTAACATTATTATCCATGTAATTAACTGTAAAGGTCACGTTAGCTGTTAGATTGCATATTCCATAAATAAACATGCTAAAATTGGCCTGGCTCGTCACGTTTGATTGAAAACGTTATTAACAGATTGCAGAATGGGTACAATACACTATGGCTCAATACACACAATTGTTAAGGGGATGCAGACCAGAGAAATACTTTCGTCTTGTTTACATCAGGGTCCGCCATTTTCAATTCATCATAACATTTATGACATACACGACATACAGGTAGACAGTACGTTACTGCGTTCCAGACTACAACTGATCCACACCAGTTCCACACCAGTCTCCGTAAATGTTCCGTTATAAAAATAAAATACCATTTCAATACACAACAAGTTTTCGTGTTTTGAAATACATGAAAGGAAATTAGCTAACGTTGATTTGCCTAACGTTACATGCTACAACACTGCGGTGAAAAACAGAGTCCGGTAAACACGAGTTTGTAATTCCATTAGTGTATTTTGCCTGTTACTTGACTATTTCGATTATTGAAGTGGTATTTTTATAACAAACATTTACGGAGACAGGTGTGGAGCACTTGTAGTCTCGAACTTAGTTACCTGGCGAGCCAGGCCGAGACACGTTAATAACACCCATGGCTCAGTGGCTCACCTTTCAACGTGGCTCGAACGTGCAGACTCCCCCAATCCCCATGGTAAAAATCTTCAAGTCCTTTCTGCATATTTTGCACACGGCTACTCGAGGATGTTCTCCTCTGAATTATATTTGATATCTCCGAGCCAGAGCTCATTAAAACGGCAGCCTCCCGGCATTTTGGCCACACACACGCGCGCTGTTCTCAGATGGCACAGGTAAAAACACTACGGGGTGGGGCCGAGCCACATTTCATTTTGCATGAAAGGCGAACGCAAAATAGGCTCGCGAGTCGCTCCGACTTATTTTATTTCTTTGTCTAAAAACCAAACTATTCAGTGAGATAGCGATTTATTATTAAAGTATAAAGTGCAATTACAATTTCAATAACTTTCCAGCACTTTATACACAATTCAAGCACATTTAAAACCTTGAAAACAGCACATTGAAATACAAGCATTTTCAAGGATTTCCAGCACCCGTACGAACCCTGTGTTTACATCAGGGTCCACCATTTCCATAGCCCCTTTCGTGACTGTGATGCACGCCAACAAGGTTTGGCCAAACGGTTGAGTAGTAGTACCTACTTACTGGTCACAGGAGGCTTCAATAACGTTTGAATGATAATCCATTTTGTGAATACATTTGTGGACATTGTCCACCTGGTCAACCAAGACCACAAAGTTTCTCCCAAAACTCCAGTCCCGCAAACCCACCTGGTCTGACATCAAGGCCACCCCATCATCACTTCTCCTTAATTGGCTGGTATCAATCCCCGTTTCCTGAGCCTTTCAGCCATTGTGTAGTGTGATGTGTGCCTGGTGCCAGTGTCTTGCAGCCATTGAGCCTGTAGCCCAAGGTTGGGTGCTACCCAGTGGTGAAGGAGGCAATTTACATCCTACACTGTAAAGTGCTAGGAGTGTCTAGAAAAGCACTATATAAATACAATGATAATTCATTCATAGTTTGAGGCCATGACCGTGAATTGCATGCAATAGTATTGATTCTGAATTCCAACTCAACTTCTAACATGAGGTGACAGTGGCTCAGGAGGTAAAGTGGTCGCTTGGTAATCGGAAGGTTCCCGGTTCGATTCCCACTCCTCCCGGGGAGCATGTCAAAGTGTCCTTGAGCAAGAAAACGTAACCCCTAATTGCTCCCAATGAGCAGGTTGGCACCTTGCACCGTTGGTGTGTGAATGGGTGAATGTGAGGAACAAAATCGCAAAGCGCTTTGGATAAAATCGCTATATAAATGCACCATTTAACACACACATTAGAAAGAGATAAAGTAACAGTCTTATCCGACCCATATTTGACCGTTGGGCTTTAAAGTTAAAACCGATCTGATTTTCTAATTCTCTCGGACACAAAAGTCAAAACACCACTTCAGAACCCTGACTTGTATTGTTAAAAGTAGAAGTGTTTACACTCACTAGAACAGATAATGGCTAGATGATGCCTCAACCACAATCTAAAATTGTTATTGATTTGCTTGATTTATTTGGATGTATCTTAGCTAACCGACTAATCGTCCAAGAATCAGGAATAATCCAACACCAATCTCTCTGAGCAGGGTTTTACTCACACTAGTCTGAGCAGGGTTTTGGTCTGAGATTTGTTAGAAAAGGTACACAACAGGGGTACATTGTACATCCAACTATCGAAGTCTGCTGCGCAAACTAAACTGAGTGTGTTTGGTTAGAGTGTCTCTCTCTCCACACCTCTCTCTCTCTCTCTCTCTCTCTCTCTCTCGCTAAGAGACAGTAGGCTACAGACAAACACCCAGTCAAGCCCAACTCAGCCAGGAACAAGACATGGCAAGCCTAGTTAAGCAAGACCCAGCCAAGAACAAGACTAGGCAAGCCTAGTTAAGCAAGACACAGCCAAGAATGAGACATGGCAAGCCTAATTAAGCAAGATACAGCCAAGAACAAGAATAGGCAAGCCTAGTTAAGCAAGACCCAGCCAAGAACAAGACATGGCAAGCCTAATTAAGCAAGACCCAGCCAAGAACAAGACTAGGCAAGCCTAGTTAAGCAAGACCCAGCCAAGAACGAATCTAGGCAAGCAATTATTATTATAAATTTTTTTAATACAGTATATCTATATTTTTATCATGTAAAAGTTTATATATAAAATCTGCAAATGGATTATGCAAAACAACTCCCAATGTAATATTTCTTCCCCATCTTACCGCTGACAATCTTTTGAGCGGGATTTCCAAGAGTCTTGTCTGTAGTTTAGCTCCACTCTTCTCTCCAAGCTCCTCATAACCTTGGATTACAAACCAGTCTGTGTCCTTTTCTGAAACTGAGAGAACAGTCACATTTTTATTTGTTTATTAGAAAAGATCGCCATTAGCTGATGCCAATGGCACCAGCTAGTCTTCCTGAGGTCCAAAGTCCCACATATCAATATATACATACAAATATACATACACTGAATAAAATGTAAAAAAAAATGATTGTTCTTTAAAAAAAGTTTTTATCATCATTCCATTTGGGCTGTGGAGTGTGCTTAACACATTAACTGCCAAAGAGTTTGCCCGTCTCATACCACTCTCTGCCACCACTCTAAGCCTATGGAGATGTTCACCTTCTTTGCAGGGCTATAACTTTTAAAATTGTATTGCTAAATTGACATTACTATGGCCCATTCAACATCGATTATCTATCGTTCAGGATGTAGGAACGTTATACTTTTTCATTCATAGATTCATACGAAAATACCGTCTAGAATATAAATATGTTTTTATCGTTTTCTGCAGTAATTCCTAGAACGTGAGTTATAGGCATAAACGCATATATAGATGATCAACTGCCGTTTGTTGCTGATACACGCTATATTACAAATTTCAACTGTACATGATCCTAAATGTTATGAAACACGCTGAAAGTAACGTTACTGTCCTCTTACCGTTTGCCGATGAGACTGGAGGAAAAAGATCCCACTTATTTGACGTGGATCGACTAGATCCATTTCCGGTTTGTATAATAATAATAAACGCCCAAATCATATCGATTATTAAGTTATGGCAGCGATCCATATACACGGATGTGTGTCTAGAGTACCGCAACAATATGCGAGTGCCGGACGCATTTCCCAGATGCACGGAGATCACCAGAGATCCATTTCCGGTTGTAACTCGCCTGATCATCCACCAGGCGGCAGTATTGAAGCGTTGCAGAGTTGTGCAGGCTCCCACTGTATCAGCCGAGGCTGGGTGAGGGAATTATGAATACCATGGCGGAAAAAATGAAATATGATCTCAATAACGTCGTACGCAGTGGAATGGCAGAATTAGCATGACACGTTGTACGACGTTATTGGCGCCCAATGTGTTAATGTCTGAAGGACTCGACTGAAGGCTTCTTGTCCTCTGCGAAAGCATGCAATTGGTCCACCAGATGGATACATCTTGATATTTGTCTAGTGTGTTCATTAGACAGGTGAAATCCTCTTTCAGTGCCTCTGTGCCCGTTTTCTTAGGCAGTTAGCATCGCTGGTATGTGCGCCATATAGGCCTCTTTGCTTTTGGAAAGAGTGAAAAAAAAAATATATATATATATATATATATATATATATATTGTGCAGAGGTTGGCAGTCGACTATGGCTCCTTTCGATTGATTAGTCGACTATTCGACTAGTCATGGTCAGCCCTAGTCATTTGTAATCAGATTTGTTATTTGACTTGCCACAAATCTCACCCCACTTATTGTCTAGTGATTAATTCTGTATTTACAGGTGAAAACTGACCGGAAGAACAGGCTACAGGGAGACCATCTGGCCGCTTGTATGCGTCTCAGCATCAATGGGCCCCCTACCAGTGAATTCCCTACCAAAGAGCCCTGGAGCTTTTGTTTCAAAAGCCCAGGAAAATGAAATGCTCTAAGGCAGAATGTAGCCTATGCCACTGAGAGTTCTTAGGTGTAAAGTGCTGTTGTAGTGTTATGATTTGTGTATATTAGACAGTTAGTATGTTCTATGTATCTATGTCTATGTTTTCTATTTAAACTGCCTAAGTAATTTTTTGGCCAAATTGATATTTTTGCCTAACTCTACTCTCCTCACACTGCTGCACCACCCTGGCTTAGTGGCTGCGTCCTCAGCCAATCAAAACCTTGTTATTTTAAACATTTCTTTCTGCCTAACTCACTCGTGTGACTTGTGTGAAAATTAGTTTTTTCTTCTTTTCCGAAAGTCTTGAAAAATGACTTAGGCAGTTATCCTATGAGGCTAACAATATCTATGTTCAATACAAATAGTGTACATTTAAGTGTTGAGGCATGTCATTAATCTTGACTTTTACCCTGATTACAACTACACTGCAAACAAATTGTATCTTATCAAGTGAAAATATCTTGTATTTGGTACAATAATTTTGCTTTTTTTCTGATTTTGGTCAATGTAATCTTGTTTTAAAAACAAGATTAACATTTTCTTAAAACAAGATTAAATTGACCAAAATCAAGAATAATAATAAGCCAAATTATCTGCCAGTGGAATAAGATAATCCACGATAATTCTACAAAATATTGGATTTATTGTACCAAATACAAGATATTTTCACTTGATAAGATTTCATTTTTTGCAGTGTACAAATATGCAGCTACCTGAGCCTCCAGAGCACTTCTAGTAGGGCTGGACGGTATGGTCTAAAATGTATATCACAGTATAATTTGAAGCATAGACGGTAACGGTATATATCACGGTATATTAACTTATCTTAAAATGTCTATATAAATGCTTCTGAAGGGGTAAACACTGGTATGGCAGCTATTATTAGACGGTAATGTATAGAGCAGTTGCTTATTGGAATAAAATACCCAGAAATATAACTGTGATAAGGAACAAATTTATGTTTAAAAAAAAAGTTTAAAATTGCGCTCATGAATAATGAGTAACATTTTGGCCATTGACTTTTGAAATTAGTATGGAAATATAAAGGTGATCGGTGACTTGAGAAAAGTTATGCTATAATATGAGTTCAAATCATATATATGATTTTGATCTGTTTTGTTCTTATGGACTGAATATGTAATTTGTATTTTATGGTTGAGAATTGTGATATCTAACTTATGAATATTGAGTGAGCTTTTATTCACGGTTTTGTTCGTTGTGATGTTTTCTTGTGAGTACTTCAATGTTTGTGGTTTTATATTTTTATTTAACTTTTTGTATGTTTGTATTTTTTATATTTTTAATGTTTGGACCCCAGGAGGGGACTAATGGGGATCCACAATAAAACAATAAATAAAACAATTACTGTACTCTTGTATTACTAGGACATATTTCACATAGTACAGAGGTATTTTAAGAACATTTATTGTGCAAAACTGCAATAGAAAAATGCAAAACCTTTTCTCAAGTGTCTGCAGGCAGGTAACGTAACGCGTATCTTGGATCCAGTGCTTTGACCATGTCTTTAAAGCCCTTTTTATCGACAGTTTGAAAAGGAACCATTTCATTACACAAGTAAACAGTGACAGCGTTTGTTATGTCGGTCCACCGCTGGCTTTTTTTGTCGTTTAACTTAACACTTTAATTGCCAAAAGACGAATTTCGGCGTCTTTCCTAGCCATGCTCAAGTTGCCGAGGACGCCGTAACTCGTCTTTGATATCAATATTTCAAAAATCTGTGATCGGAATCATATTTTCCATCCGCAGCCCTGAGACCCACCGAAAAGCCCCACTCAACTCTCTAGCGGTTCAAGAGCGCCATCTGGTGGCCGATCGGCAGATCGCCAAACAGGAAGTCATGTGGATGAAGTGGTGATCACCCATATTACTTCCGGGCACTCGCTATAGGTCCCGGGACTCGAGCTCGACACAATACATAGCGATCCGTTGCCAATAACTCGATAAACAACATGATTTGGACGTATATACTATTATACAACCTGGAAATGGACCGGGTATTTCGACATCGCATAATGGAAAAAAATGTCTACTCCACGCTGATCGCCCAACGGCCCGAGGAGACTGGGGTGAGTTTTAGCGTGTAGAATTACCGTGTTCGATACTAACTGCTATGATGAACATTTGACCCACATTAGATGAATGGTATAACGCTGCCCACGGAATTATAAACGCCCCCTCGCCCATCCGGTCAACATCAGATGACGTGTAGTAACTTCTAGAACCATGTCCAGTTGGAATTTTTTATATCGCGCCGATTGCTATCAAACTGTATTTCATCATCAATATAATGCATTTGGGGCTATAGATCACGTTCTGGAGAAAGCTGCAGAAAGAGATGAAAACATACTTATACTTTAGACCATATTTTAGTATGAATATGTGAATGAAAAAGTTTAACGTTGCTACACAATGAACAATACATATAGAACTTTGAATGGGCCCTAATAATGGCAATCTAGCAATAGAATTTAAAAAGTTATAGCCCTGCAAAGAAGGGGAACTTCTCCATGTTAAATAGAGCTGGCAACAGATGGTATATCATGAATTTAACCTCCGGCACCCAAAGTGTTAACTTAAAACGTAAATAATCAAAAATAATAAAATTATTCTGTTACAGCTGCTGAGCTATACTATAGCTAATGGCAATCAATATCTTCATTTTTAATGAAATAGGTTTAAGAATCTAATCAGGATTGTTAGCACAGAGAGAGAGAGAGAGAGAGAGGGATGGGGGAGACGGAGTGAGAGAGAGAGTGAGAGAGAGAGAGGGAGGGAGGGGGCTGCTGCTAGAGTGGAGCTAGGGCTGGGCGATATAACGATAATGATAAATATCACGATATATTTTAATAATAGATATCGAATATCAAAAATATATATATATCGGGGAAAAAAATATCGATTTTTTTTGACCCGTTTTAAAACCAGAGACAGTGGACAGACTTGTCTTTCTTGCCTGCAACTGTCAGAACTGTTCAACTCCCCTGGAGCCACAGCCAGCAGAGAAGCCGGTTTACTTTCGCTTTTAAACCAGCTGGAGCCTGAGAACTGGAGTGTGAGGGGATGTAACACTAAAGATGGCGGCAACGACAAAGAATTGCTGCAAAATAAACATACATCTGTTCTTTCAAAATAAAATAATAATAATATTTAACTTATAACAATTTTGATAATTATCGATATCGAGTGATATGATAACATTATCATATCGTTATCGTGATATGATTTTTTGCCATATCGCCCAGCCCTAAGTGGAGCTAACGTTGGCTTGCTGAATCTACATCAACAGGCTGCTAGGAGTGGAGCCAACGTTCGTTTTCTGAAGGCTACATCAACAGTTAACATTACATAAGGTTTTAGCGCGACGTGGGCATTCCAGAATAGCGAGGATGCAAAGCATGTTAGACGATTGGACCCGTCTCAGAGTTTACATTACACATAGAAACTGCGCGACTTGCGAGATAAGTTGTCACACAGCTGTGTGCAACGCAGGGCTAGTTTGCTTCTAGAATTGAAGGTCCGCTCTGTTCCGTGTCTATTATGAAATGACAATTGCGCGTTGACACGCCCACTACGCAAAGCCTCTGTGCTCCTAAATAATTGTTTCCAGTTCGCACATATCTATTTTGCGAGTGAAATAATCACACTGTAGAGCCCTGCCTCAGCAAGCTAAAGTTAGCTCCACTTAGGAGCCCCCTCCCTCCACACTGTGGTTACGTCATTGGTACTTTAGAGTTGCTCTACCGGTCACAAGGTATAGTCAAGATCCATACCGTAGCGCAAATTCATACCATTTATACCATATACCGTTTATACCGTCCACCCCTAACTTCTAGTGTCAGCGGACACACCAAAAACCTCCTAGCAAATTCACATGCACATGACTCCATGAACATGAATAACTAGGGGTGGAACGGTACACATTCGAACCGTACACCGTTCGGTACGACCTCCACGGTTCGGGGCATGTGTGTAATGTTCGGTAATTGGGATGCGTTAGCCTCGAACTAACTTTAGCTGCGAGCTAACTAACTTTAGCTGCGAGCTAACAAACTTTAGCTGCGAGCTAACTAACGTTAGCCGCAACCTAACCGTGGAAACACTCACAGCGAAGTGACTCCACGACACCAGAGTGGGGAAGGGGGGTATATTGACGAGGCTTGACAACAGAGGTTCAAAGATAACTGTTTGTGTTCAATAACGAGCCAGGAGAATAGAGCGTCTGTGTCAACTGTGCCGTGCATCTGTATTGCCAACCCATAACACGACATTTACATCCTGGTCCCTGCTGGGACATACCAACTCCACACACCACTGTGGGGGGGTTTATATAACATTCCCCATTCCCTTCTAACATCTGCTACTGTTTTTAAGATAACAGTTACAAAATTCCTTAGTGCAAATCATTATTAATACAAGTAACCCCATAAATGTCCTTATTTAAAACCCTAATAATATTTTCTGTGACTTTTCCTTTTTGATAAGAACGTCTAGTGCTGGTTGAGCATATGCATACTTTATGTTGATGGCCTTTGTCTATAATGTGGTCACAAAAATGGAAAGGTTTAATTTAGAGGTGGGCATAGATATTTTTTTTTATCTAGATTAATCTATCTGCAATCCTGGAGTTAATCTAGATTCATCTAGATTAAAATGGCTCATATGTGTGTTCTACCAAAATAATGAACAGAAGTAAGTCCTTACTTTTTCTTTCCTCCTTACGTTTCTCAGGCCAGGTGGCCCATTACACCATGAGCCCATCTCCCGTTTCCAAAATGCATTACAGACTGTTTGAAAAAGCTGTTTTGCTATGATAATTGGTAATGCAATATCAAAATAATGTTCAATAAGATGTACTTGTGTTTAATAAATTGTTTTATTCAGAACACAAATAATGTTACCAGTAGGATTGGGCGGTATGACTGTATTACGGTATACCAGGGTATTTCGAAATCCTGTCGGTATGATTTTCAATACCGTGACGTCACAGACTGTGCGCCAAATCACAGATGCGTTGCTTGTAGTGCACAGCACGTGCCAGCAGAGGGCAGGGCAGTCTGTCTTTCCCTCTCTCAGTCAGAGCTCAGCAGAGCCACGCGCGTGTTCCTGTGGGTCTTTCATCTCGCATGTGTCAATCTGCACGACAAATAAAGACTTAGGGCTAGATCCACAAAGAATGGATTGCACAGAGCAATTTGCACCCTTACTTACAATTCATTATGAATTGAAAATGGGCGACCCTGATGTAAACAAGACGAAAGTCTCTCTCTGGTCTGCATCCCCTTAACAATTGTGTGTATTGATTTTATTAACAGATTGCAGAATGTGTACAATACAGTATGGCTCAATACACACAATTGTTAAGGGGATGCAGACCAGAGAAAGACTTTCGTCTTGTTTACATCAGGGTCCCCCATTTTCAATTCATAATGAATTGTAAGTAAGGGTGCAACTTGCTCCGTGCAATCCATTCTTTGTAGGGATGCTCGATATTGGCTTTTTTACTAGGGATGCACCGAATATTCGGCCACCGAAAGTTTTCGGCCGAAAATGGCCAAAAATGGCCTTTCGGCCGAAAGAGTTTTTTCACCGAAAATATATCACAGAATGTCAAAGAACATAAACAACCTCAAGTTTCAAGTTTCTTTAATAGTTGTCATACAGAAGTACAGAATACTTTTATACAAAATGCTTCTTACTGTTACGCTCCAGAGACTATGCTAGACAAGATAAGTATGAAATAACATAGTATAGCATGTAAATTAGAAGTAAAAAATTAGGTCACAGTGTTCAGTATAGACATATGTACAATGTTCGATGCAGAATAGACGTAACTGAGTTACCATATAATATACAATATACTATGCAGTGTACTAATATACAATACTATATGGTGCAAAGCAGAAATGGGATGCGGTACAATTTAGGTACAATTTACAGTAAGGTGTACGAGTTGTAGTGCAAATTTTTTATCAATAAATATAAAGTGTGTTTAGGTGATCTAAAGTGTGGAGAGTGGGTGCTGCAGTGTGTTGTTTGTTTAAAGTGACTGTGTGTGTTGATGTGTGTGCTGTGTGCATTTGATGGTTGTTGTATAGTGTTTATTGTTCGTTGAGCAGCCTGATGGCCTGGGGATAGAAGCTTCTTCTGAGTCTTTCTGTGCTCGCCTTGCGACTCCGGTATCGTTTGCCTGACCGCAGCAGTTCAAAGAGGCAGTTGTTCGGGTGGCTGGAGTCCTTGATGATTCTCTTAGCCTTGCCCCTGCACCGCTTGTTGTAAATGGTCTGGAGGGTGGGGAGCCCCCCTCCAATTGTGCGTTCGGCTGAACGTGTCACTCTTTGTAGTCTGCTTCGGTCTTGTGCAGTGCCATTCCCAAACCAGGAGGTGATGTTGCCAGTCAGGATGCTCTCTATTGTACATGAGTAGAAGTTCTTAAGGATCTTCTGACTGACTTGGAACTTCCTTAGGCGTTGTTTGCAGAGATCAGGCCCACCACTACTGTGTGTACAGGGAGTAGAGGAGGGGACTCAGAACACAGCCCTGGGGGGCCCCTATGTTGAGGGTGATGGATGAGGAGGTGCAGTTGCCTGCTCTCACCACCTGGGGTCTGCCCGTCAGGAAGTCCAAGACCCACTGGCAGAGGTCATAGTTCAAGCCCAGGTCCCTGAGCTTGGCTATGAGTTTGGAGGGGGCTATGGTATTGAATGCCGAGCTGTAGTCGATGAATAGCATTCTCACATAGTTCCCCTTCCTCTTGTCCAGGTCAGGGCTGTACAGTGCTACGAGGGCGTAGCATATTGCCCCTAAAAATAGCCTGTGCTAGTAGAAAAAAATATTTGGGGGCACCCTTGCTAGTACTGATTTCAACCCCTTCATTCATATTTCACTCCTTTTTTTCGAGGAATTTAACTAATCTTGTTGGCCGTTTTCTATATCTCTCCTCCCTTGGTCTCCCTCTGTCTGCCCGAGGAGCGGGGCTGTTACTTACACACTTGCTATCGTTAGCAAGCTAAGCATGCACCATGTAACGTTAAGTAACTTGTGTTCTGTGGGGAAAGACCGGTCATCACTGCATACAACTTGGTTTAATCCAAATATCCATTCAGAAACGTTTAAACAGTAACGTTAGCTAACGTTAGTTCACAGAGGTCCCATGCACTAGACTAGAGCAGACTGTTGCCGGAGGCAATAGGAGCCTCTGTTGACACGGGTCTGGGAGGGGCAGGGGAGGAGGAGGAGGAGGAGGGGCCGTGCGCTGCAGCTCTGTGTGCCTGAGAGAGAAGTCAGCGAGTGAGAACTCCGCTAAGAATTGGATCATGTTTTTCGATCGGTTTTCACGATCGGCGAAAATAAAGCATTATCGGAATTCACCAATCTCATATTTATACTGAATATCGGCCGATACCGATCGCTGGCCGATCGATCAGGGCATCCCTAATCATTGGCGTTCAGTTACAGCTATATTGGCCAACATTAGCCAGCCAGCTACAGCACCACGAACTGCCAGCCAGCTGGCCACCCCCAATCCAGCCAACCGTACAAAATACGATCTCAGCCAAATCACATAGATTTGTACAGTTAGTTAACCATTCCATTGCGAATTAATAGGTAGCGCCAGCCAGTATTAGCTAGCTAGTAGCTAGGTAGCTAACGTTAGCCAACTAAGAACGATAGCTAGCTAGCCAACAGCTAGCCAACAACATATCAGCTGTTGATATAATGAGCCAATCCGTAGATAGCCAGCTAGATAACAAGACAACGCCTCATGTATTAGACTAAATTCAATCGTTTACTGGGCCATATTTGTTTAGGCATAACAAAAAATGTGTTTGTTTCCTGTTGGTTGTCAGTTAAGGCCATGGGTAGGTAGGGAATTTATTTTATTAAATTTTTTATTTTATTCTTTCCCATGGCGACTATGGATATGGAATTTCTTTATTTAATTAAAATGTTCACAACAACATGGATGCATGTACTCTGCCAGCATGTGTAATATCCATAATACTAAAGGTTTGACTAAGATTTCTATGAAACTTTATTCTATAAAAAAAAAAAAAAAAAAAAAATGATTTTTTTAACTCATAAAATATATTGGGTCGCACCTAAATCGGCAGGGTCGGTCGGCAACCGGAAACAACCCATTTTTTTTAGGCCTTAATGATTCAGTGATGTTGAAAGGAGAGCTGTCGAGGCTCTGCACTTGGGAGCGAGTGAGAGGATTTTGTGTTGACAAGACAGGTCCGGGAGGCGTGAATACTTTCGACAACAAATGTTTGTTTCCGCGTTCGAGTTTTGCGCTCTGATTGGCCAGGTCATGTGACATGTGCGCCAGGGTTCGAAATTAACGGGGGCTTGGGGCATAATGCCCTTGAAAATGGACAAAATGCCCTCGAAAATCAGTTAAGGGGGGCACAAAATGCCCCCGACAGTTTACTAATTATATATATATATATTTATCCGGTAATGGAGCGTCTGTGTATCGTACGGTTCAGATGACACGCAAATAAAAAAAATCATTTGGCAGAGCCGGGAGAGGTGAGCACTGGCTGCAGGCAGCAACAGCAGCAGCACTGCAGCCAGGTGCTAGTCAGTTGATGGGCGGCATCTTCTAGAAAATGAGTGTTCATTGGAGGAGCTTAGAGCGCATCTGTACAACGATGATGTTCATTGGTTATGGTTGGATTATTATGAGGCGCAAATGGGAGGAATCAAGGGGGGAGTCAGAGTTCGGCTTGTGCCAGTGAGCGAATCAGCAGATTGCAGAATGATTTTTTTGTTTTGTTTTGTAATTACTAGTACTCGCCAGACTGGCGAGTGCTCTTCATGAATTACTCGCCAAAACGTAAAAAATACTCGCATTTGGCGAGTAAAGTGGCCTAATTTCCTCCCCTGGCTATAAGCTATTCTCCCTCTTGTGTGTGCAGATCTTTATGCAGTTTTAAAGCACCTTGGCTTTGTTCTGAAAGCACTTGGTTGTAGTTATCCTACAGAGAAAAGAAAATGCACTTGACTTTTATTAATATTATTTAAGTTAAGTTTTGACATAATCAGGTAGCTGAACAAAAAAAAAGACATTATATATATATATTTCTATTAATCATTTTCGGCCTTTCGGCATTCGGTTTTCGACCAACTGTTTCCTATTTTCGGTATCGGTTTCGGCCAAGAATTTCCCATTCGGTGCATCCCTATTTTTTACCGATACCGATATACCGATATTGTCCAACTCTTAATTTCCGATACCGATATATGCAGGGTCCCCCCCCATGCAGTAGGAGTAGGAAGACGTTGGGAACTAGGCTAATGGAGGAACCTACTTCCAGTGACTGACGCTAAGCTAGGCTAACGGTGCGTGTCTTCCTACTCCTACTGCATGGACAGAGAAGAAAAAGGTATGTATCTTCTTGTCTAACTCCAGGGTAGATGGCAAATCAGCAAATTTCCCAAAATGTTGGAGTTTTCCTTTAAGACTTCCTGCTTCAGCAAAGCAAGCTGCTTTTACTGTCGCTCCGCTCCGCTGCTTTTGCCTATCGCTATTATAATGATTTATTACAGCCCTTTCAACTTTAATTACTCTGTACGTTAACTCCCAATTCCTATGGTACTTCTCCAGAACTGTGAATCTTCTTATCTATTCAGATTTTTTACCACAGTCGAAAGGACGAGTAGCAAGATTCTCCGTGGGAGGAATAGCGAGCCGTCTTATCAGCTACACACAAAGGACTATGTCGGAAGGCAAGGATATTTATGAAAGACGAGGAAGGTTTTCCTTGTTATTTTGAGTTTTAACGAGACGGAAGACGACAGTGTGAGTAATAGCACAGCTCCAGGGCAACGGAACTGCCCCGTGTAGGGGAGAGAAACGGACATATCCGGGGCGACGGAAGCTGCCCCGTTTAGGAGAGAGCGACGGACAGCTCTCTTGTATGATATTTCATAAAGACCCCGGTTGTGAAGTGAGTGACCCACCACCACCACCATCGCCACCACCACCACCACCACCACCACCATCACCACCACCACCACCACCATCATCATCATCACCACCACCACCACCAGCTAAGTACCTAGCTTAGCTTCAGCTTAGCCTAACCTGAAAAGAAATAAAGGAAGATGCCGGGACTCGGCTCTCCCACAGAATGTACTAATTGCTTGGAGATGAGAAAGAGGATTGTAGAGCTGGAGGCTCGGGTTTCTACCCTGTACCAAATACAGCAGGATGAGCAACTCATTGACTCTATTTATGAAGCTACTACAAATATAGCCAACAATACCATGATTGAGAACTGGCCTATGCTAGTAACTACAGAACAGCACCACCCAAAAGACGGTCCTTGGCACAACCAAGGAGCTAGACCAAAGCAGTGGATCACCGTCAAGGATAAAAGGAGAAATAAACGATCCAGGACCTCACCCCCGGTACCGCCAGGAAATAGTTTCAACCTACTCTCGGAAACACGCATATCAACACCCAAGGCAAAGAGACATAGAAGCGTAGCTAACAACGCTAACGAAGAAAACAGCGAGCGTAACGGAGCTCACGCTAACGACGCTAATAGCAAGAATACCGGAGCTCACGCTAACACTAGCGAAGCAAACAGCTGGCATGCCGGAGCTCACGCTAATGCTAGCGAAGCACACGCTAACGACGAGACGACGAGGAAAACAGAGCCACTAGCGACACGGCTGGCAAACACGACCCAGACCGAGCGAACGGCTAACAGCGAAGAGACTATCATGCGCCGAGAACGTCGCGGTAGCCAACGCCGAAGGTACGGGACCAGCGTTAACATGCCGGCTACTGAGAAGGCTAACGAGGCTTCACCAAGGCCACAGGACTGTGGAAAGAACCGGCAGACTAGGCCTAGCCCAAAAACAAACGGCCCCAAAACTGTTGGAAAGAAAAATGCTAACCTCACACAGAAAATAGACTGCATACTGATTGGAGATTCCATAACAAGGTATGTGGAGATGGCAAACACAGAAAATATCTGTCTAGACAATACAACTGTGAAAGAGCTAGCCGAAAAACTTCCAACACTAATCAGACCAGGAATAACAAAAATTGTCATTCACTCTGGATCGTTTGACATCCTGCGAAAGAAGACTGGCACAGAGACTTTGAAAGACGATTTCACACGTTTAATGAACACACTAGACAAACATCAGTCTGTGTACACAAACACTGATGTGTCCATCAGTGGACCAATTGCATGCTTTCGCAGAGGACAGGAAGCATTCAGTCGACTCCTAAATTTTAATTCATGGTTAGGGGCTGCATGTCTCGTACACGGCCTGAAATTCATTGACAACTTCAATGTTTTCTGGAATAACCCAGAACGTTTTCAAAGAAATGGCTTCTTCCCAAATCGCTTAGGTTCAAAGCTCCTATCAGCAAACATGCGTCATGCCTTGATGGCCTCCAAGAATATTAAGCTCATACCAGCACGAGAGATAGTCATGAAGGACACAATCTCACCACGAAGTACAGCACAAGACGTCCCGTCCCCCGTCCCCCATATCACACAAGGCCATCTCGTCTGATCAAATGTCCCCGAAAGCACAGTGCAGTCAGTACGGTACAGTATAGCACAATTACCATGCCATCTCTCAAAACATACAAGTAATCATAACTAGCCAATGGCATGGTGAAAAATATACGCCACCAATGCGTTTACCTGCTATTAACCTCAGGGCCATCACGGTCAAACCAAAGCAGACCTCCTCTAAAGAAGTCCAACAAATAAAATTAGCTTTCCTAAATGTCAGATCACTGAATAATAAAACATTCTTAGTAAATGATCTGATTAAAGAAAATAACTTGGATTGCATCTGCCTAGTAGAGACATGGCTAAATAATGACACAGCTACATCAATAATGATAGAAGCTTGTCCACCAGACTATAACTTTTTTCAAATACCCAGAAAAAATAAAAGGGGCGGAGGAGTTGCAGCAATCTTCTCCTCAAAACTCTTGTTTAGAATCACAGAACTAGGCGAGTTCATGTCAATGGAATATCTTGCCATTGAACTAAAAACAGAATCAACTATTATTGTCACAATATACCGCCCGCCTAGACACTCACCAATATTTATACAGGAGCTCTCTGAACTGATCTCACTATGTGTTACCGGATATGATAAGGTGATCCTAAATGGAGACCTGAACATCCATTTTAATAAGAAAACAGACTCCAAAACTATGGAACTAAAAAATCTACTGGATAGCTTTGACCTAATACAGCATATAACAAATGCAACTCACCGGCTTGGGAATACACTAGACTTAGTTATAACAACAACTGGGCTAAGCATAACAAATATCTCAATAACTGAATTACCTCTCTCCGACCATCACTGTATATTTTTTGATACTCAAATAACCCTTACTAAAACAAAAAAAGAAATCATAGTTAAAAAGAGGCTCCTAAACGACAAAGCTGAATCAAAGTTCATTGATCTTATCAGACTACATGAACCACACAATCATGACAGCTCTCTAAATGAAATGGTAGAAAATCTCAATGATGCAATGTCATCTATATTAAATTCTGTCGCCCCATTAAAAACGAAAAAGAAGAAAACTAGAGCCTCGCCCTGGTTAAACTATAATACGGTCAACAAAGAAAAAAGGAAATGTCGTGCAGTGGAGCGAAAATGGAGAAAAACAAAAACCACCATATGCTGTGATATATACAAAGATGCTTTAACTGCTTATAATAAAACCATCCACTTAGCAAGGAAAGATTACTTCTCTAAAATCATTACAGAAAATGCTGGAAACTCCAGAATCCTCTTTTCCACTTTTAATGTACTACTCAACACTGCCCCTACACCTCCTCAGTCATCAACGGTTAAGTGTGAAGAACTTGCACTATTCTTTAACAACAAAATAACCTTGATCAGGGCCAGCATTACTCATGATGGAAATAAAGTTGATTGCGGCAAACCGTGCAATGTAACCATGAGAAGTTTCACATGCATCACATTAGATGTACTCTGCAAAACTGTCTCAGAATGTAACTCCTCCACCTCAGACATTGACCCTATACCTACAGCTTTCTTCAAACGGGTATTTAATAGTGTTTCAAGCCCTGTGCTAGATATCATAAACACTTCCCTTAGGACTGGTATTTTCCCGGATGCCTTTAAAACAGCAGTTGTAAAGCCATTACTAAAAAAACCTAACTTGGATAGTAATGAAATGGCAAATTATCGTCCAATATCCAACCTACCATTCATTAGTAAAGTACTTGAAAAGATAGTTTCAGTTCAAATAAATTCCTTTCTTGAAGAAAACAACATCTTAGAAGAATTTCAGTCAGGATTCAGAAAATATCATAGCACTGAAACTGCCCTCACCAAAATAATCAGTGACCTCCTTATCCTGTTAGATCTCAGTGCAGCATTTGATACAATCGATCACGATATTCTAATCGATCGTCTTGAAAACCATGTCGGTTTCTCAGACCATGTGCTGGGCTGGTTTAAAACATACATCAGAGGGAGGAAATTCTATGTTAAACTAGGAGATCACATGTCTGATATATACGACAACAACTATGGAGTTGCACAAGGGAGTTGCTTAGGTCCTTTACTCTTCTCCCTTTACATGTTACCGCTGGGTGATATCATCAGAGAACATAATGTAGATTTCCATAGCTATGCGGATGATACACAACTGTACATATCTGCTGAACCAAATGATACAGCGATTAGCTCCATTACAGACTGCTTACTGGCAATAAATAAATGGATGAGTAAGAACTTCCTGAAACTAAACGAGAACAAAACTGAAATTCTAATTATCGGCTCCAAACCTAAAAAAGAAACATTAATAAAGAACCTGGGGGGACTAACCCCTTGGATCAAATCTGAGGTCACTAGTCTTGGGGTTATCATAGATTCAGAACTGAACTTCAATTCTCATATTAGCAAAGTGACGAAAACATCGTTCTTCCATCTCAGAAATATAGCAAAAGTACGACCATTTATTAATCAGAACGATGCTGAGAAGCTAATTCATGCATTCATATCTAGCCGGTTAGACTACTGTAATGCACTTTTCACAGGTCTCCCTAAGAAAACCACAGAGAGGCTTCAGCTAATCCAAAACTCTGCAGCCCGACTGCTAACTAGAACCAAAAGGAGAGAGCACATTAGTCCAGTCCTAGCCGCTTTACACTGGCTTCCTGTAACATTTAGAATTTACTTTAAGGTCCTTCTCCTTACATACAAAGCTCTAAATGGACAGGGACCTAGCTACATCGCCAACACTCTAATAAATTACACACCAGCAAGAACACTGCGATCATCAGCTGCTGGACTACTAGAGGCTCCCAGAAGCAGTCAAAAGAGGATCGGTAATGCAGCCTTTATCAACTATGCCCCAAAACTATGGAACAAACTACCCCAAAACATCAGGGAAGCCAACTCGCTAGACATCTTTAAAAGACAGCTTAAAACCTATCTCTTTGCTCAGGCATTTCACTGATAGATATCTGCTACCACCTAGTGGCAAGAGGAAACATCAGGGATATCCTGACACAACTTGTATTTATTCTTACCCTGCCTACTCTTTTACACTGCCTATCAAATTCATGTGTCGGTTATTGCACTTTTTACTTCTTACTGATGACTATTTTTAAACTGAATCATTTTAAACTATTCTTATTATTTGCTAGATCCAAATGTGAAACACTGATTATTTATGACTATTTTTAAACTGAATCATTTTATTCTTATTATTTGCTAGATCCAAATGTGAAACACTGATTATTTGTTCATGAATTACAGGAGTATTACTGAATAGAGAGCCTATTAGGATGCTAGATCCTAATGTGAAACACTGTGATTTGCCATATCTTGCTATGCTCGCTCATGCCTGTATTTTTTATGTCCGTTCTATTTTATAATTTTTTGACTTTTTAAACTGAATCATTTTAAACTATTTTTACTATTTGTGTTACTGAAAACTGTAAGCGGAGAGCCTATTGGGATGCTAGATCCTAATGTGAAACACTGTGATTCTACCTGTCTATCTTTTTATGCTCGCTTATGCCTGTATTTTTTGCTGTTGTGAAGCACTTTGAACTGCAACCTCTGTATGAAAAGTGCTATACAAATAAAGTTATTATTATTATTATTAAGGTGAGTTAATAAATTCACTCTGAAAATCTGCTCCGCTCTGATAAACTGACTCTTGGTCAGAGCGTCCAGTGTGCACTCTGAGCCCTCAGAATTTCCGAACAACTTGAGTTTGCTCGCTCTGACACTGGTTGTAAATAGTTATGAGTGTTGTATGTGCCTCCCTGTATTGTAAATAGTTCATGTGTGTTGTCACAACTGTATGTATAATTGTAAATAAGTTAATTTATGTGTTGTAAATAAATATTGTTAATATTTATTTACCTAATTTATGTGCAATCGTTTCATTTCAGCTCAGTGTAGAGAAATGCACCGATACTAACAACCGCCTTACTGCGCGCGTCTATGACGACACTGTTGACACCACATATCCGTGACACGCGCGCCCCGCGAAAACACTAGTCATTTTGGGGGCCTACCACCCCCCCTGAAAAAAATCCTAGGGGAAACACTGAAATGAAAATCACAGATTGGGGCTTAATGGAAAGAATGAGAGGAGGGAAAGCTATGGACACACAGACAGAGAGACAACTGTGCTGCAACAGAAGAAAGACAACAAGAGAAAATAAAGACAATAAAAAGAAAAGTAACATACTGATATCCTGATGGTCTGTGGGCTCCTCCTTCAGCCCAGTGGAAATATCCATGGTTGGGTCTAGTGTGTCCTGAGCCTCTTCTTTCTTAATCATCAGTAGGTCGCTGGGTGGATCTGGAGCAGAGGGAGACAGCAACTAAGAACTTACAGTAGCATGGAAAAGTATTTGGCCACTTTCTGATTTACTCTGTAATTACATCCTCCTTCCTATTGACCCAAGATGGCGGCGCATACACAACACGAAGGGAAACAGCAAGCGCTCAGGGGCTCGGGAGGTAGAACGGTTGTCTGGTATAATACATTTTAACGTGTGAGAAATGCAGCCAATCAAGTCACTTTGCTTTGATTTCTGGCACGCATGTTTCTTGGTAGCAGATAGGAATTTGAGAGGGTAGATCTGGGGCAGAAGGAGACGGGAAAATAAAGTGCACCAAATAGTTAGGCTACATGTGAACAGAGTTTGATGAAATGAAAGAATGAGAGACAAAGCTATGGAGACAAAGCTATACAAATATGATAGAGCAGAGGAAGGAGAAGACAGAATCAAGATAAGAGAAAAAAAGGTAACATGCTGATATCCTGGTGGTCTGTGGGCTCCTCCTTCATCTCAAAGGAAGTATCCTTGGGTGGGTCTAGCGCAGGAGTCGGCAATTAGGTTTGGCGGCGGGCCAATTTTTCCCCAAGCCATTGAATGGCGGGCCAGAACCAAAAACAATGGCTAATTTAATATATAATATATAATAACTAACTGAGCTGATCTGTCTCCTAAGTATTCACATAGTAAAATTGTGGGGCGGCTTTGGCTCAGGGGTAGAGCGGTATGAACGAATAATGGACTCTGTGAAGCGCTCTGGGTGTCATGAGGAGCGTTATATAAATCCAAGCCATTATTATTATTATTATATTAATAAAAGTGACAACACAGCGTATCCCTTGATCTAATTTATGTTACTTTAAAAGGTGATGCGTCTGTTGTGTTCAAAATAACTTGGATACGACAATAACACCTCACCGATGCTGAGGCATTATAGAGCAGTAGTTCTCAACTGATGGGTCACGTGGCCATTTTGAGTGGGTCGCGGATGTGTGTGTGGAGAAGAAATTGAGGGGGAAAGTGTTTTATTTCGCAGTCTACAGAATTTCTGATATGATATGATACATTTATTTATATTGCGCCCCCTCAACCAATAGTTACATCGGCCCGGGGCGCATCCCGGGAAAGAAAGAGAAACAAAAAAGACATGCAGGCCAACCAAGCCGATAAAGAACGGACAGACATAATACACCAGTCATACTACAATATAAAAATAGCTCATGGATTGTTTATGGCGAAAAGGTGGGCTTTGAGCATCATGGCCTTAAAAGGTCCGTAGAGTGCTTGCAGATTTTGCTGGACTTTTATTTTGAAGCACATACGTTTCCCATGACGCAGTGCGCGTGCAGTAGCAGTTTGCTGCCAGCGTTGTCATGACAGTAACACTAATGTCATCACATAAGTTACCGCCCATCGATTCAAGCATTTGTAAACATGGCGAAACGCAAATACGACAGACTACATTAAATATGAGTTTTCTTACATTGAGGACAAAAGAGAGGGACAAAAACCTCAGTATGTTGTGTGCAGTGAAGTGTTAGCACATGAAAGCATTAAGCCATGAAGAATGAAACGCCATTTACCGTTAGCTAGATACTGTTAGACAATGCCTCATGTATTAAACTAAAAGTGAATAGTTGACTGGGTCATTTTGTTTAAACAGTAACGTTAGCTAACGTTAGCTCACAGAGGTCCCATGCACTAGACTAGAGCAGACTGTTGCCGGAGGCAATAGGAGCCTCTGTTGACACAGGTCTGGGAGGGGCAGGGGAGGAGGAGGAGGAGGGGCCGTGCGCTGCAGCTCTGTGTGCCTGAGAGAGAAGTCAGCGAGTGAGAACTCCGCTAAGAATTGGATCATGTTTTTCGATCGGTTTTCACGATCGGCGAAAATAAAGCATTATCGGAATTCACCGATCTTATATTTATACTGAATATCGGCCGATACCGATCGCTGGCCGATCGATCAGGGCATCCCTAATCATTGGCGTTCAGTTACAGCTATATTGGCCAACATTAGCCAGCCAGCTACAGCACCACAAACTGCCAGCCAGCTGGCCACCCCCAATCCAGCCAACCGTACAAAATACGATCTCAGCCAAATCACATAGATTTGTACAGTTAGTTAACCATTCCATTGCGAATTAATAGGTAGCGCCAGCCAGTATTAGCTAGCTAGTAGCTAGGTAGCTAACGTTAGCCAACTAAGAACGATAGCTAGCTAGCCAACAGCTAGCCAACAACATATCAGCTGTTGATATAATGAGCCAATCCGTAGATAGCCAGCTAGATAACAAGACAACGCCTCATGTATTAGACTAAATTCAATCGTTTACTGGGCCATATTTGTTTAGGCATAACAAAAAATTTGTTTGTTTCCTGTTGGTTGTCAGTTAAGGCCATGGGTAGGTAGGGAATTTATTTTATTACATTTTTTATTTTATTCTTTCCCATGGCGACTATGGATATGGAATTTCTTTATTTAATTAAAATGTTCACAACAACATGGATGCATGTACTCTGCCAGCATGTGTAATATCCATAATACTAAAGGTTTGACTAAGATTTCTATGAAACTTTATTCTATAAAAAAAAAAAAAATTATTTTTTATTATTAATTTTTTTTAACTCATAAAATATATTGGGTCGCACCTAAATCGGCAGGGTCGGTCGGCAACCGGAAACAACCCATTTTTTTTTAGGCCTTAATGATTCAGTGATGTTGAAAGGAGAGCTGTCGAGGCTCTGCACTTGGGAGCGAGTGAGAGGATTTTGTGTTGACAAGACAGGTCCGGGAGGCGTGAATACTTTCGACAACAAATGTTTGTTTCCGCGCTCGAGTTTTGCGCTCTGATTGGCCAGGTCATGTGACATGTGCGCCAGGGTTCGAAATTAACGGGGGCTTGGGGCATAATGCCCTTGAAAATGGACAAAATGCCCTCGATAATCAGTTAAGGGGGGCACAAAATGCCCCCGACAGTTTACTAATTATATATATATATATTTATCCGGTAATGGAGCGTCTGTGTATCGTACGGTTCAGATGACACGCAAATAAAAAAAATCATTTGGCAGAGCCGGGAGAGGTGAGCACTGGCTCCAGGCAGCAACAGCAGCAGCACTGCAGCCAGGTGCTAGTCAGTTGATGGGCGGCATCTTCTAGAAAATGAGTGTTCATTGGAGGAACTTAGAGCGCATCTGTACAACGATGATGTTCATTGGTTATGGTTGGATTATTATGAGGCGCAAATGGGAGGAATCAAGGGGGGAGTCAGAGTTCGGCTTGTGCCAGTGAGCGAATCAGCAGATTGCAGAATGATTTTTTTGTTTTGTTTTGTAATTACTAGTACTCGCCAGACTGGCGAGTGCTCTTCATGAATTACTCACCAAACGTAAAAAATACTCGCATTTGGCGAGTAAAGTGGCCTAATTTCCTCCCCTGGCTATAAGCTATTCTCCCTCTTGTGTGTGCAGATCTTTATGCAGTTTTAAAGCACCTTGGCTTTGTTCTGAAAGCACTTGGTTGTAGTTATCCTACAGAGAAAAGAAAATGCACTTGACTTTTATTAATATTATTTAAGTTAAGTTTTGACATAATCAGGTAGCTGAACAAAAAAAAGACATTATATATATATATTTCTATTAATCATTTTCGGCCTTTCGGCATTCGGTTTTCGACCAACTGTTTCCTATTTTCGGTATCGGTTTCGGCCAAGAATTTCCCATTCGGTGCATCCCTATTTTTTACCGATACCGATATACCGATATTGTCCAACTCTTAATTTCCGATACCGATATATGCAGGGTCCCCCCCCATGCAGTAGGAGTAGGAAGACGTTGGGAACTAGGCGAATGGAGGAACCTACTTCCAGTGACTGACGCTAAGCTAGGCTAACGGTGCGTGTCTTCCTACTCCTACTGCATGGACAGAGAAGAAAAAGGTATGTATCTTCTTGTCTAACTCCAGGGTAGATGGCAAATCAGCAAATTTCCCAAAATGTTGGAGTTTTCCTTTAAGGTGAGTTAATAAATTCACTCTGAAAATCTGCTCCGCTCTGATAAACTGACTCTTGGTCAGAGCGTCCAGTGTGCACTCTGAGCCCTCAGAATTTCCGAACAACTTGAGTTCGCTCGCTCTGACACTGGTTGTAAATAGTTATGAGTGTTGTATGTGCCTCCCTGTATTGTAAATAGTTCATATGTGTGTTGTCACAACTGTATGTATAATTGTAAATAAGTTAATTTATGTGTTGTAAATAAATATTGTTAATATTTATTTACCTAATTTATGTGCAATCGTTTCATTTCAGCTCAGTGTAGAGAAATGCACCGATACTAACAACCGCCTTACTGCGCGCGTCTATGACAACACTGTTGACACCACATATCCGTGACACGCGCGCCCCGCGAAAACACTGGTCATTTTGGGGGCCTACCACCCCCCCTGAAAAAAATCCTAGGGGAAACACTGAAATGAAAATCACAGATTGGGGCTTAATGGAAAGAATGAGAGGAGGGAAAGCTATGGACACACAGACAGAGAGACAACTGTGCTGCAACAGAAGAAAGACAACAAGAGAAAATAAAGACAATAAAAAGAAAAGTAACATACTGATATCCTGATGGTCTGTGGGCTCCTCCTTCAGCCCAGTGGAAATATCCATGGTTGGGTCTAGTGTGTCCTGAGCCTCTTCTTTCTTAATCATCAGTAGGTCGCTGGGTGGATCTGGAGCAGAGGGAGACAGCAACTAAGAACTTACAGTAGCATGGAAAAGTATTTGGCCACTTTCTGATTTACTCTGTAATTACATCCTCCTTCCTATTGACCCAAGATGGCGGCGCATACACAACACGAAGGGAAACAGCAAGCGCTCAGGGGCTCGGGAGGTAGAACGGTTGTCTGGTATAATACATTTTAACGTGTGAGAAATGCAGCCAATCAAGTCACTTTGCTTTGATTTCTGGCACGCATTTTTCTTGGTAGCAGATAGGAATTTGAGAGGGTAGATCTGGGGCAGAAGGAGACAGCAAAATAAAGTGCACCAAATAGTTAGGCTACATGTGAACAGAGTTTGATGAAATGAAAGAATGAGAGACAAAGCTATGGAGACAAAGCTATACAAATATGATAGAGCAGAGGAAGGAGAAGACAGAATCAAGATAAGAGAAAAAAAAAGGTAACATGCTGATATCCTGGTGGTCTGTGGGCTCCTCCTTCATCTCAAAGGAAGTATCCTTGGGTGGGTCTAGCGCAGGAGTCGGCAATTAGGTTTGGCGGCGGGCCAATTTTTCCCCAAGCCATTGAATGGCGGGCCAGAACCAAAAACAATGGCTAATTTAATATATAATATATAATAACTAACTGAGCTGATCTGTCTCCTAAGTATTCACATAGTAAAATTGTGGGGCGGCTTTGGCTCAGGGGTAGAGCGGTATGAACGAATAATGGACTCTGTGAAGCGCTCTGGGTGTCATGAGGAGCGTTATATAAATCCAAGCCATTATTATTATTATATTAATAAAAGTGACAACACAGCGTATCCCTTGTTCTAATTTATGTTACTTTAAAAGGTGATGTGTCTGTTGTGTTCAAAAGAACTTGGATACGACAATAAGACCTCACCGATGCTGAGGCATTATAGAGCAGTGGTTCTCAACTGATGGGTCGCGTGGCCATTTTGAGTGGGTCGCGGATGTGTGTGTGGAGAAGAAATTGAGGGGGAAAGTGTTTTATTTCGCAGTCTACAGAATTTCTGATATGATATGATACATTTATTTATATTGCGCCCCCTCAACCAATAGTTACATCGGCCCGGGGCGCATCCCGGGAAAGAAAGAGAAACAAAAAAGACATGCAGGCCAACCAAGCCGATAAAGAACGGACAGACATAATACACCAGTCATACTACAATACAAAAATAGCTCATGGATTGTTTATGGCGAAAAAGTGGGCTTTGAGCATCATGGCCTTAAAAGGTCCGTAGAGTGCTTGCAGATTTTGCTGGACTTTTATTTTGAAGCACATACGTTTCCCATGACGCAGTGCGCGTGCAGTAGCAGTTTGCTGCCAGCGTTGTCATGACAGTAACACTAATGTCATCACATCAGTTACCGCCCATCGATTCAAGCATTTGTAAACATGGCGAAACGCAAATACGACAGACTACATTAAATATGAGTTTTCTTACATTGAGGACAAAAGAGAGGGACAAAAACCTCAGTATGTTGTGTGCAGTGAAGTGTTAGCACATGAAAGCATTAAGCCATGAAGAATGAAACGCCATTTATCGTTAGCTAGATACTGTTAGACAATGCCTCATGTATTAAACTAAAAGTGAATAGTTGACTGGGTCATTTTGTTTAAACAGTAACGTTAGCTAACGTTAGTTCACAGAGGTCCCATGCACTAGACTAGAGCAGACTGTTGCCGGAGGCAATAGGAGCCTCTGTTGACACGGGTCTGGGAGGGGCAGGGGAGGAGGAGGAGGAGGGGCCGTGCGCTGCAGCTCTGTGTGCCTGAGAGAGAAGTCAGCGAGTGAGAACTCCGCTAAGAATTGGATCATGTTTTTCGATCGGTTTTCACGATCGGCGAAAATAAAGCATTATCGGAATTCACCAATCTCATATTTATACTGAATATCGGCCGATACCGATCGCTGGCCGATCGATCAGGGCATCCCTAATCATTGGCGTTCAGTTACAGCTATATTGGCCAACATTAGCCAGCCAGCTACAGCACCACGAACTGCCAGCCAGCTGGCCACCCCCAATCCAGCCAACCGTACAAAATACGATCTCAGCCAAATCACATAGATTTGTACAGTTAGTTAACCATTCCATTGCGAATTAATAGGTAGCGCCAGCCAGTATTAGCTAGCTAGTAGCTAGGTAGCTAACGTTAGCCAACTAAGAACGATAGCTAGCTAGCCAACAGCTAGCCAACAACATATCAGCTGTTGATATAATGAGCCAATCCGTAGATAGCCAGCTAGATAACAAGACAACGCCTCATGTATTAGACTAAATTCAATCGTTTACTGGGCCATATTTGTTTAGGCATAACAAAAAATGTGTTTGTTTCCTGTTGGTTGTCAGTTAAGGCCATGGGTAGGTAGGGAATTTATTTTATTACATTTTTTATTTTATTCTTTCCCATGGCGACTATGGATATGGAATTTCTTTATTTAATTAAAATTTTCACAACAACATGGATGCATGTACTCTGCCAGCATGTGTAATATCCATAATACTAAAGGTTTGACTAAGATTTCTATGAAACTTTGTTCTATAAAAAAAAAAAAAAAAAAAAAATGATTTTTTATTATAAATTTTTTTTAACTCATAAAATATATTGGGTCGCACCTAAATCGGCAGGGTCGGTCGGCAAACGGAAACAACCCATTTTTTTTAGGCCTTAATGATTCAGTGATGTTGAAAGGAGAGCTGTCGAGGCTCTGCACTTGGGAGCGAGTGAGAGGATTTTGTGTTGACAAGACAGGTCCGGGAGGCGTGAATACTTTCAACAACAAATGTTTGTTTCCGCGTTCGAGTTTTGCGCTCTGATTGGCCAGGTCATGTGACATGTGCGCCAGGGTTCGAAATTAACGGGGGCTTGGGGCATAATGCCCTTGAAAATGGACAAAATGCCCTCGAAAATCAGTTAAGGGGGGCACAAAATGCCCCCGACAGTTTAGTAATTATATATATATATATTTATCCGGTAATGGAGCGTCTGTGTATCGTACGGTTCAGATGACACGCAAATAAAAAAAATCATTTGGCAGAGCCGGGAGAGGTGAGCACTGGCTGCAGGCAGCAACAGCAGCAGCACTGCAGCCAGGTGCTAGTCAGTTTGTGTAAAAATGGCAAGCACAATATAAATCAATCTTCATTACGACTTTAAAAACATAGCCATTAACATTACATAGGCCTACACACATCTTGCCATAGCGTTGCAGTTTGTACAACACAACGCACGTTTTAACTATGGTAGCCCGACGCAGCCCGCAAGCTAATACTGTACAGTCAATGAAATGTCACCGTAGCTACTAGCTACTGTAGCAGAGGAAGAAATGGGAGTCTGAGAGGCGGGGTGTTTAAAGACAATGATAGGCGTTTATTCAACATCCAAGAAGGCTAACATACAACTGTGTTTTACTAACTCCAACCGGGACTATTGCCGCTGTCCCACTGCATGTTGATGTTATGAACTCCTCCGGAGCTGATAACATTGCCTGAGCTGGTGGTCCGTGACGCTAAAATGTCCGTGGGGACCCGGCGCCAACCCATAGATAGTTCCAACTCACCGAATTACGTAATCCACCACAGTTGCACTCAATATTTAAATAGTGTTAGTCTAAATTAAGTTAATACTTTGACAAATGTAGCCTATATTTTTCAGTCAGTTCGGTCTTTGTGTGCCAAACATTATTTAAGGCTGTAAACACTGTAACACTGTAAACCTTTTTATTTTATTTTTTATAAATGAGAAGCATGTTTAGATTTGGTTCCCGGTCGCGGCTCACGGCGACGTGATGAAGTGACGTCATCAGTTTGTGCCTCTCTGTATCGAAAACTTTGTCCATTTCCGGGTTTTTTTCGGCGTGGCATTATGACGTGTCCTTGAAACTACACGCTACTTTTTATTTTGTCTTGATAAACCAATAAATGAATGAACCAGGATCATTTCAATTCGATGCTAAATAAACTTTTACGCACGCGTAAAATGTGCCAGATATAATTTTACATGCGTTACATTTTTATCAATATCTTGGTCATTTTTTGAGCTAGAATGAAACGGAAACGTTTGGGAGGAAGTGACGAAGGAGGCGGAAGTTTACTGCCAGAAAGGAACAGTAGAAGAAGTCTCCATGTGCGCAAAAAGTTTGTCTAAAAGATAATTTCTGTGGGACAACATCGTTTTTTCAGTAGTTGTAGTTTATAGTTAGTAGTTCGACTTGTATAGCAGTAGTAGTAGTTGTAGTAGTAGCAGTAATAGTAGTAGTAGTAGTAGTAGTAGTAGTAGTAGTAGCAGTAGCAGTAGTAGTAGTAGTAGTTGTAGTAGCAGTAGTAGTAGTAGTAGTAGTAGTAGTAGTAGTAGTTGTAGTAGCAGTAGTAGTAGTAGTAGTAGTAGTAGTAGTAGTAGTAGTAGTAGTAGTAGTAGTAGTAGTAGTAGTAGTAGTTGTAGTTGTAGTTGTAGTTGTAGTAGCAGTAGTAGTAGTAGTAATAGTAGTAGTAGTAGTAGTAGTAGTAGTAGTAGTAGTAGTAGTAGTAGTAGTAGTAGTAAGTAGTAGTAGTAGTAGTAGTAGTAGTAGTAGTAGTAGTAGTAGTAGTAGTAGTAGTAGTAGTAGTAGTAGTAGTAGCAGTAGTAGTAGTTGTAGTAGTAGTAGTACGACGTTGATGATCCATCGTTTGTTGGTGATGGTGACGAAAGGTCCACTGATCATGACGACAATGAAAGGTAAAGACACTTATTTTGGACTTTGATTGCTTTTGTTTTTGTCAAACTTGTTGGGAAAGGCAAAGAAAGGCTTTCACATGATAAGTGCACATGATGAATGCACAAGTACATGATGAATGCACATGATAAGTGTACATGATGAATGTACATTACAAGTGTACATGATGAATGTAAATGACAAGTGTACATTATAAATGTACATGATAAGTGTACATGGTGAATGTACATGATAAGTGTACATGGTAAGTGTGCATCAAGAGATTCCTTGTTGAATGTTGAAAATAATGTGCTTTTTATTGTTTTCTACAGTGAGGAGGAGGAAGGAGCAGAAGCTCTGCCTTCAACCAGTTCTGTGAGACATGGAAGGAGGGTAGACTTTGTACGCAATATATACAGAATGGAATATTGAGTGTATATACAGTGTGTGTGTGTGTGTTGTATGAGCAGTGTCTTATATATACAATGTGTGTGCCATTTATGTGCAGACATGATGAGCAGCCTGCTCCAGTCTGACGCAGGACAACCCAGGCCAGGCCAAGACGTCCAGCCCAGGCAGGAGATCAGGCAGGAGATCAGGCAGGAGATCAGACGCCCTGGAAGACCAACAGTGATCCTGATCCAGCCCCTCAGCCCCTCCGGTTCATGCCGTGCAGACCCCCAGGACCGCAGCTAGACCCCCATGCCACGTATACACAGGTAACACCTGCCAAGGCGTTACAGTTTGACAGGTGCAATTTTTTTTTTGATACGCCTCAGGCATCCTGCACTCTATATGACTGCACCCTAGTCATATGTGTACTGTATATATGTATATTGAATATCCCACAATTTAATTATTTAGTCATTTTTTACTTTTTTACTGTAAAATTTTTTTTTTTACCTTTTTTTTTTTTTTTATTACCTTTACTGACTTTTTGTTAAAAAAAGCATGCTGGTGATCATTTCCAGTTGAGAATCAACATTTCGTCTGTGTTTATTACCTGTGTATGGAGAAAATAATGCTTTGTAAATTGAATTCTGATCTGTTCTCTTATGTTTATGTAAATATGCTACCTGAGGGTGCATTTCCACTGTTTTATATCCTTGATTTGATATGTTTGCATTGGTTCATACTAAAAATAACACATTTTCTCAATCCGATTTTGTGTTTTGTGTTGTACATTATGCAGTATACGGTATATACAGTATTATACAATATGAAAACTAACTGTCGGGTCATATATGTGAGGCTGTGCTGAAAAAAAAATATACCAAACATACCATGGTAAAACATTTTAAAATGGGAATTATACAATTTAAATCAAAATTAGCCAAAACATATGAAATATCCCAAGACCCAGAAGGGTTTTAACGTATATCGAACCGAACCCAAAACCGTGACCCCAAAACCGTGATACGAACCGAACCGTCCATTTTGTGAACCGTCCCACCCCTACCGTTTATTATAAAAATTCAGTGCCCCCGAAATACAAAAAAAAGCCCACGAAAATCAATTAAGGGGGGCAAAAAAAGCCCTTGATTTTTTTTTTTTTTTTTAACCCTTGTGCTCCAATCGTGGGACAGACAGCCTGCAAACTACCTGGCGTTCTATCGCCATGCTCTAAGACAAACTCTAACCTTAACCAACTTCGAAAGAGTGCCTAAGCTTAACCGTCGGAATCAGGGCAGGCGTTCTATCGCCATGCTCCAAGACAAACTCTAACCTTAACCAACTTCGAAAGAGCGCCTAAGCTTAACCAGTGTAGAAATGTGCGGTCCCACGATTGGGCGTACATGTCACACGATGACCAGAAATGACCTGGCCAATCAGAGACGCGGAAACAAACATTTGTTGTCTAAAGTATTCAGGCGTCCGGGAGGGGAGGGGGGCAATGCCCCAGCAGCGTGTGTGCGCGTTTGTCAACAAGGAGAGAAGCTGTAGGAGAGAAAACCGTGATGTACGTGCATCCAAGCTGACTGCTGTTTTTTAAGAAACGTCTTTAATTTTTTTTACACAAACGTTTCTGTGCGCGACAGATTTCATTTGCGCATTTGGACATGTGCGCGCACAGGCGCACCTTAGGAGGGAACATTGGTTGGGTGGGGGAGTTTTTTTTTTTTTTGCATTTACCAGGGCCCGTTTCTAATTGCAGCCACCCGTAGGTGCTCTTTGAGAGCGGTTTTGAAGGAGGGTAGGGATTCACATTATTTTACGGCTGTAGGTAGGGCGTTCCACATTATTGTGGTGTGTGGTGGCCTAGTTGCGAAACGTGTTTAGTCCATTGTTTGAGTCGAATCTGGGTTGGACGTGATTTGTGGAACTCCCTCTGGTGTTGTGGTCATGAACTTCACTAAGCTTGTTACTCAGCTGATAAGAGTTGTACCCTTCCTGCTGTCTTGTAGTACAAAACTTCTAAGTCGCTTTGGATAAAAGCATCAGCTAAATGACTAAATGTAAAAATGTACATGGGTATCTTTGTGGTGTAGTGTATCTTGAAGACCAGGCCGATGTGCAAGTTGCTGTACTCTGTCGTCTACTCTAAGCCATCCTAGATTGTCAAAATGGGCAGGGGTAAGGTGGGTTTTTAGGAGTAAGGCCAAGCAGTAGTTTGTTTTGTGATGTTTGGAGCCTTGTTTTTAGGGCCTTTGAGGTGCTTTGGTACCATGAGGACGTGCAAGCATAGTCATAGAAACCTTGAATGAGTGCTCATGTTAGTCTTCAAGGCATTCTTATTTACCAGAGAGGAGATCCTGTACAAAAATCGTGTTTGTTGGTTGCCATTTTGTCACAGGAAAGATTTGCCTCTAGGATGGAACCCATGTAGGTAATTTCATCTTTCCTTGTGACAATATTGTCAACCACTGTATAGGGATGCCCCCCGGACTCCGGTTCTAAACGGGAACCGGTACTAAATTAGAAAAAAAACAGAGTATTGATAAAGCTCCGACGTTATCGGTACTGCTATAGATACTCTAGAAATTATTATTATTACGATTTTTTTCTCTCCGAGGAATTTAAACGTTGCAAACTATCTCTCCTCTCTCTGCACGAGAAGCGAGGCGCAGCGAGCCATTATTACACACACTCGTCGCGAGCCGCTCACACTCACACATACGGGTACTTAAGGGAGGTGCCTGTCCGTGGCTCCATGCTGCTGAAGCGCGCTGCACACAGACAGCTCTGCATGCGCTCGTCATGGCAGAGAGAGCAAAGCGCTCGAAAGTATAGGTATACTTTACGAGAGTAGATGCCGACAACGCACGTTGCCACAAGTGCAACAAAACATTTGCCAGTAAGGGTGGCAATACGAGCAATTTATCAAAACATCTGTTGGCAAAACATAATATTATTGTGCAGAAATGCACCGTTTTTGACTGCTTTGCTCGCAGTGTTCCATCTGCATCCACGTCCACTGCATGTAAGCCAAGATATGGAGTTACCTAGGCTAATAACGAATTATTACGAATAGGCTAAAAAATAAAATATAATTGCTTAGCTAATTGTTTAGCTACAAATATATTTGAAAGATGACAACTTTTTATAGATCGTCAGGCTGAGGCTGCAGCCACCATGTCCCAGCCCACCCCTCCTCCCTCTACCACCACCGGTCTCAGCCAAGCCCAAAGTCCCTTCACCCTAGCAGCTAGAGGAAGGATGACAGAGGATAGGGTGAAATAGTGTCACAGCCTCTACTAATAAAATGGAGTATTGAACCGTTTTTCTTAACAGCTGGGTATTGGGTGGGACATTCTGATTCAAGTACTTTCTAAATAAAATAGAAAGTCCCAAAATAGTTAATTTATCTGACTGCTTGTATTAATTGATCAAAAAGTAGCCATGTGCAGTAATATCTAATATAGTTATATAAAAGAATAATAAAGCAATGGCGATTATGTTCTTAATTTTTTTTATTAGATTTCTTTTACTAATTTAAATATAATTTTTTTTACTAATAAACTAACCTACACTGTAACACGCAACACTTTGATGAACATTGTTACTCAGCTGATAGAGTTGTGCCCTTCCTGATGACTTGTCGTACAGAACTTGTAAGTCGCTTTGGATAAAAGCGTCAGCTAAATGACTAAATGTAAATGTATCTGGAGAAATGTAATCTTTTATTGTGAAGAAAATTACGTCGCTGCAGTTGACCATGGAGATGGTAAAGTACTATAAATGTAAAACATTTGGCATTTTTTACACTTTGAGCGCCGTGCCTGGTTTTCCTTTTTACCGGCTGAATGCCACCATCGGCGCCAATGTTAACGTTAATATCGCCTAATCTATGTTTTAAATTATGGCTATGTGTCTAATCTGCCCATCGCATTATCAAATACTATTTTCCAGTCAGTGCTGTCAAGGCAGATTGTTTTTTTTATCGCGTCGTTTCCGTTTCAGAGCAGTTAGAAAGGCCCCCGTTTTGATATAAAAAACAGCCCATTCTGGAGCATTCTATGAAAATCGTCTTTTAGTGGAATATTCCACAACGTTGATATTCGTCGGCCTTTTTATGAATCGTTTTCAAATAAACGCTAGATGATCAATATTATACGTGCACGCAAGCACATTACGGCCGCGCACGGATAATCGCCTCGTTGATTTCCTCTCTGACTTTTACAGTGAAACCGAAAGAAGATATTTCACAAAACAGCCTATATCTTCATCAAACTTACTCTGATTATCCTAACACTGATAACATAGAGTCCTTACCTGACATCAGATGGTATCCAACTGGTATATTCCAATTCCTGATCACCATTCGAAAAAATCGATACGTGTATGGATCCAACGCGATACTGTAGAACTCCATGATCAGCGGGGATCTGAGGTTCCAGAATGAACTGTGGTAACCCCGGCTGGATCAGTGAACTGGAAAATGCGGAGTACCGGATTTTTTTCCCCATTCATTTTCATTTAGTCCATTCCAAAATCACTTATGCCATCTGGGAGACGACAGGGGGCGCTTTTTTCCACAGTGATCGCCGGCGCCGCTCGGCTATACTCGGGTAGGCTCGGGTGATGCAATAATTTTTCAGATCGCTAAAAAAAAAAAAAAAAAAATCCGAGAAATCTCGTGAGTGGCTTTCAACCACCTATAAAAAAACACGAGAAATCTCGTGAGTGGCACTGAAAGAGTTAAGGTGGGATTGTACAACTTCAAGGCTCCTTTCGAGCGCCACTGCTGCAAGGAAGGATCAATAAGAGGAAAACAAAGTAAACATAATTGTACTTACAGATGTTGTGGTGTCCAGTCTGCTGTCTGTTTCCACAAGAAGAAGGTTTTGATCCAGATGTTTCGAGTAGAAAGCCTTGGTCCAGTAGAGTTCCGTCACAGAGACTTCACACTGTAAACACACAAAGCATTTGTTGAATAATCAGGGCTCCAGACTAACTTTTTACATTGGTTGCACCAGTGCGCCTAACTTTTTCATTTAGGTGCACCAGCTCATAATTTAGGTGCACCCAAAGATTTCCACTGCGCCTTTTGCCGCTGCAATAATAAATTTTAAGCGTTACCTTTACCATTACCTTTTTTGTCAGTTTCCATACACATTTTCGTAAGATGTTATGTAAATTATTGTAAAAAATAACATTGTATTACAGTTAGCTCGCAAAGTCCAATCCTTATTCTAAGCTGGTTAGAATAACAACATGCAACTTGACATTTCTGATTGTCATTTATTGTTGAGCCCCCATGTCAGAAAAATACAAAAACTGTAAAAAATAAAACATTAACTATAGCCTACACTTAAATAAAATAATGTATTTGAGATTCTCTTAAAATGTATTTATTTTTGTATTCTTAAACTAATTTAATCTATTGAATAACAGGTCGTTATTCCTCTGACTTCTGTCTCTCACACACACACACACACACAGAGCTCCCTCCCCGGGCCCCTGTCCTATAAGGTATTGGCTTGTGTTGCTACACGGACACATTTGTATGTTGCACCACCACGGTACTTCCTGGCTTACAGTGTACAGACTTGTAAACAAACACTCCATCTCTTATTATATGTGAACTAAAGAGTACAAGGTTTACACAACAGCCCGCACCTGCTTTTTTATTGTATTTGTACCTGTACTATCCGCTGTCAGCTGTTTATCTCTCTTTGTGAGCTTGATTAAATAGCGTTAGCTCACGTTAGCTCCGCGGCTAATTTTAGCTCACCCTGAACTAAATCAATGACTAGGTTCTAAAGCATTCAAGTAGTTTTCACTGCACATAGAAGTAGCCAAACAGCGGGAGCATTTCGGGAGCATATTACCAAAACCCAGGCAATTTCGAATTAAATTTTGTGTTTTTTTTTACAATTAATTGCGAATATTTTCATGTTGAGCTATAGATTGTGGATGAATACGCACAGAAAGGTACACCATGCAAATGTTGATGCTTTATTTGCTTTAAACGAGACGATTTAGAAATGGACAATGGGCAAATGCATTGTGTTTTCAAGATGATGGACCGGCCGGAAACAGCAATCATGTAACCACTACACCTCCCTATAGACCAGGAAGTAACCACTACACCTCCCTATAGACCAGGAAGTAACCACTACACCTCCCTATACTAATTGTCTTTCGGGTATTTCATTTTGAAAAATGGCCACTTCCGTCCGTGCCTCAACCCAGCGTACTGTCGAGTCTTGACTAGCAAAGTTTAGGCACATAACGCACATTGCTGCGGTTGAGTAGTAGACGTACGGACTTACTGGTAACAGGAGGCTTGAATAACGTTTGAATGATAATCCATTTTGTGAATACATTTGTTGAAACAGCTTTGTTGGCCGATGGCTCCTGCTATCTTAACGTTAGCTAAAGCTAAAGGGCTACACTCTAACGTTACATACCTTAATTAAGGTGTATAACATACCTGTGTAACATTAAGCAGCTTGTGTTCCGCTGGGAAAGCATCACTGCATACACTTTGTTTAATCGAAACGTCCATTCGGAAACGTATTATGAAATGAGACGCTGTGCTTTTTTTATCGTTTCAATTCGGAAAGTTGATGCTCACATGGCTTTTTTGTTTATCCCGTCATTCAGCGAATAATAATGGCAGGGTGATGATCAGAGCCAATCAGAGGCAGATCTGGGCTGGTCTTTGCATAATGCACGTGTTATAGCCAATCAAAGGCAGAGATTTAAAAAATTTTGAACGCACATGGCCACGGGGGAAAATATGCTAAACACACACATACACACAGACAGACAGACCTGCTGGGAGCACCAGTGCGACAAGGGAAAACATCCAGTTGCACTGCACTGAGTTTTGGTCGCAAAACTGATAATCCAGGAATTTATGTGGAGTGTATCGAGGCTTGTGTTGATGACGTTGAACCTCACGCGCCGGTCGTACCACGTGACTGACTCAGGACATTTAGTGCATGATTCGAGATAATGGGGCAACAAAACGCAATAGTCTCCTATGACCTCACATTGTGTCAACTTAGGCATTTATTGCGTGTTTGTTTGCTATCTGTTCCAGCTTCTTTTTTTGTGATGGAACCAGCTAGAGGAGATTTTCCCTGCCTGGGAACATTTTGATCCGATTTCTCATAATAAGGTATGCACATAGTAATAACTAACTGAGCTGATCTCTCTCCTAAGTATTCACATCAGGGTTTCAGTTAGAATTTTTTTTTGCAGGTCTGAGTGTCCGGTAGATTTCAATCTACCGGACAAATGGGATAAATTCCGGTCAGAGTTTATTGAGCTTAAAAACAATTGATAGGCCTATATAAAGAATGACATCCTCAAGGCATTTATAATATTTTAACTTAAAACTAGGCTACTTTTGCGTATATACGGTCATTAATATATTCCAAATAAAATAAGTCCCTCGAGACTTCGTGCTGCTGCCGACTTGAGGTGTCGGTGGGCAGTCTGCCCGACATAAATAATAATCACATTTTTATGAGCTAACGAATTCCGTTATATTGGACATTTGTATTAATTATATCAAGCGAAGAACTGAGAAATTTGGCAGAGAGACGGCAACATTATCGTGGGTCTAGCAGCAGCAAGCTCGCGCTGACAACAGCGATGTCATTAGACCGGCTGCTTGGTGAAGCAACTATGAAACAAATGTAATGATTGTTTCGTTCATCGCATAGGCTATTTAATTTTAGCCTATTTTAATACAATTCAAATAATCAAAATTGTGCTTAGAGGGAATTATTTTCACCTTTATGACCGGAGAGATTAAATATGTCGGACTTCAACAGATTTTGCCGGTCAAATACCGGTAATTACCGGCTAACGGAAACGCTGATTCACATAGTAATAACTAACTGAGCTGATCTCTCTAAGTGTTCACATAGTAATAACTAACTGAGCTGATCTCTCTCCTAAGTATTCACATAGTAATAACTAACTGAGCTGATCTCTCTCCTAAGTATTCACATAGTAATAACTAACTGAGCTGATCTCTCTCCTAAGTATTCACATAGTAATATTAATGAAAGTGACAACACAGCGTATCCCTTGATCTAATTTATGTTACTTTAAAAGGTGATGCGTCTGTTGTGTTCAAAAGAACTTGGATACGACAATAACACCTCACCGATGCTGAGGCATTATAGAGCAGTGGTTCTCAACTGATGGGTCGCGTGGCCATTTTGAGTGGGTCGCGGATGTGTTGAAATTGAGGGGGAAAGGGTTTTATTTCGCAGTCTACAGAATTTCTGATATGATACATTTATTTATATTGCGCCCCCTCAACCAATAGTTACATCGGCCCGGGGCGCATCCCGGGAAAGAAAGAGAAACAAAAAAGACAGAAAAAATACATGCAGGCCAACCAAGCCGATAGAGAACGGACAGACATAATACACCAGTCATACTACAATACAAAACTAGCTCATGGATTGTTTATGGCGAAAAGGTGGGTTTTGAGCATGGCCTTAAAGGTCTGTAGATTGCTTGCAGATTTTGCTGCACTTTTATTTTGAAGCACATACGTTTCCCATGACGCAGTGCGCGCGCAGTAGCAGTTTGCTGCCAGCGTTGTCATGACAGTAACACTAATGTCATCACATCAGTTACCGCTCATTGATTCGGGCATTTGTAAACATGGCGAAACGCAAATACGACAGACTACATTAAATATGGGTTTTCTTACATTGAGGACAACAGAGAGCAACCAAAACCTCAGTATGTTGTGTACAGTGCAGTGTGTTAGCACATGAAAGCATGAAGCCATCAAAAATGAAACGCCATTTAGAAACAAAACACACTTAGTTATAATTCTTCATTATACAATGCTGTTCAGTATCCCCTGATCGGGTCATCTCTGCTACAGTTCAATTCAGATTCTTGAAACTTGATGAGCATCACCAGTTTAAACTTGTTTAAAAGGCATATATGCCTGTAATTCAAGATAAGGCTGCCTTTTTATTTCATACAGTTCAATTTAGATTCTTGAATCATGATGAGCATCACCAGTTTAAACATATACCTGTAATTCAAGATACATCTGCCTTCTGTAGTTCGCTGTAGCTCACTTGGTAAAGCATGGCACTAACAAGGCTGAGGTTGTGGGTTCGATCCCATGGGACTACATATACTGAAAATCTATGCACTTGTGTACTGTACGTTGCTATGGATAAAAGTGTCTGCTACAGCCTTTCATTACACAGGCATTGCTGGCCTCCCGACCACTGCCACCAAGCCTCTTCAACTCATTCAGAACGCAGCGGCCCGCCCGATCTCAAACCTACCGAAGTCGGCCCATGTCACCCCACTTCTTAGGGACCTGCACTGGCTCCCCATTGATGCACGTATCCGCTTAAAGGCCCTCGACCTAGCATACCGTGCAACAAAGGGAACCGCTCCCGCCTACCTCCGGTCAATGGTTTCTAACTACACACCCTCAAGACCCTGCACAGTTAAGGAAGTCTTCTGGCCGCCTCAGACCTACTCCTATTCCAAGCTGCGGGAGGGTCATCAAAGAGAAGTTGCCTATTCTCAGTCCTTGCCCCACAATGGTGGAATGAACTACCCACCCCAGTTAGGACAGCCGAAACCCGTCGACTAAAGACGCACTTCATAAACCATTATCTGAAATAATAAAAAATAAAAGAAATTAAATAAAAATATCTAACCCTAACTAACCATACTGTCATGCACTTGTCCTAATAAACTAACCTACACTGTAACATGCAACACTTTGATGAACATTGTTACTCAGCTGATAGAGTTGTGCCCTTCCTGATGACTTGTTGTACAGAACTTGTAAGTCACTTTGGATAAAAGCGTCAGCTAAATGACTAAATGTAAATGTATCTGGAGAAATGTAATATTTTATTGTGAAGAAAATTACGTCGCTGCAGTTGACCATGGAGATGGTAAAGTACTATAAATGTAAAACATTTGACTTTTTTTACAATTAAGGTGGGATTGTACAACTTCAAGGCTCCTTTCGAGTGCCGCTGCTGCAAGGAGGAGCAATAAGAGGAAAACAAAGTAAACATAATTGTACTTACAGATGTTGTGGTGTCCAGTCTGCTGTCCGTTTCCAGAAGAAGAAGGTTTTGATCCAGACGTTTTGAGTAGAAAGCCTTGGTCCAGTAGAGTTCCGTCACAGAGACTTCACACTGTAAACACACAAAGCATTTGTTGAATAATCAGGGCTCCAGACTAACTTTTTCATTTAGGTGCACCAGCTCATAATTTAGGTGCACCCAAAAATTTCCACTGCGCCTTTTGCCGCTGCAATAATACATTTTAAGCGTTACCTTTACCATTACCTTTTTTGTCAGTTTCCATACACATTAGTAATTTCTTAAGATATTATGTAAATTATTGTAAAAAATAACATTGTATTACAGTTAGCTCGCAAAGTCCAATCCTTCACATGTTTATGTCTATTTTAACACATTCAGCTCAGCTCCAGTTAGAGCTGTCCCCAAGCCTGTTTTTGGGATTCGAACATTCGCCAGGGTTTTTCGAACGGATGTTCGAACCATCGTTTTTTTTTTATCTCTCTTTTTCCCCCTCCATTTTCCTCCGATTTTCTCCCATCCCAATGTTAGTCGTTATGCCAATTCCAAATCCCCTTCCTGGTCGCTGCGCACTTACCCCCCACAGTCGGTCTGGGAGAGTGGAGGCTACCACGTGCTTCATCCGACACACGTCCAGTCAATCAACCGCTTCTTTTCACCTGGCAGCGCGGATTCTCACTGAGAGGGTGTAGCGTGTGGAAGGATCACACTATCCCACTCAGGTCCTATCCGCGCTTAGCAGGCGCCCCGACCGAACTGTAGGAGTCGCTGTTTACAACGACCTGGACCCACCCCGCCAGCTTCTCCCACCCTCTAATACTGCCAATTGTATTAGTGTGAACGGCCAGCCAAGCCGGTGACAACCCCGGAGCTGTGAGCTGGATTCGAACAGGCGAATCCAGCCGACCATCGTTTTTAATCATGCAAACAATTTGCTCCTAAATAGGGAGGTGTAGTTTGACGTCACTTTGGACCGCCTGCGAGGTTCAACCATATAGGGATTTATCTTTGGGAAAATGGATTATCGGCTATTGTAACAATTCTACCTCATGAACATTTGGAAAGCTTTCCATTTTTGCACAAAATGAGTTCCCTTCTATCACTAACATTATTTGTTAATCATTTTTGGTTGAAATAGAATTCAGCTATTTTATTTTTATAATTAATTGCAAATATTTTCATGTTGAGCTATAGATTGTGGATGAATACGCACAGAAAGGTACACCATGCAAATGTTGATGCTTTATTTGTTTTAAACAAGACGATTTAGAAATGGACAATGGGCAAATACATTGTGTTTTCAAGATGATGGACCGGCCGGAAACAGCAATCATGTAACCACTACACCTCCCTATAGACCAGGAAGTAACCACTACACCTCCCTATAGACGAGGAAGTAACCACTACACCTCCCTATAGACGAGGAAGTAACCACTACACCTCCCTATAGACCAGGAAGTAACCACTACACCTCCCTATAGACCAGGAAGTAACCACTACACCTCCCTATAGACCAGGAAGTAACCACTACACCTCCCTATAGACCAGGAAGTAACCACTACACCTCCCTATAGACCAGGAGGTAACCACTACACCTCCCTATAGACCAGGAAGTAACCACAACACCTCCCCTATAGACCAGGAAGTAACCACTACACCTCCCTATAGACCAGGAAGTAACCACTACACTCCCTGTAGACCAGAAAATAACCACTACACCTCCCTATACTAATAGTCTTTCGGGTATTTTATTTTCCTCAGCCCAGCGTACTGTCGAGTCTTGACTAGCAAAGTTTAGGCACATAGCGCACATTGCTGCGGTTGAGTAGTAGTAACTACTTACTGGTAACAGGAGGCTTGAATAACGTTTGAATGATGATCCATTTTGTGAATCCATTTGTTGAAACAGCTTTGTTGATTGATTGATTGAAAACTTTATTAACAGATTGCAGAATGGGTACAGTACAGCTCAATACATACAATTGTTAAGGGGATGCAGACCAGAGAAAGGCTTTCGTCTTGTTTACATCAGGGTCCCCCATTTTCAATTAATCGTAACATATATGACATACATGACATACAGATAGACAGTACTGCTACATCTATACATTTATGACATACCAGATTTGCAAATACAGTACTGTTTGTGATACAAAAAGAGTCCAGAAAAAAAGTATATACAGTTGACGTAGAAACTGTACATTGGATTGGGTAGGTGGGGGGGGGAGGTTGGGTAGGAGTGGGGTACACTGTACAAACAAAACTGTACATTGGAATATTGACAAGACCATACTTGGTAATTTACTGTACATTGGAGGGGGTTGTGTTCGGACATTTACAGTGGCCAGTTTCGAATTGCAGTCTCCCTTAGGTGTTTTTTGAGAGTGTTTTTGAAAGTGGGTAGTGATTCACATTCCTTTACAGCTTTGGGCGTTCCACATTGGCCGATGGCTCCTGCTATCTTAACGTTAGCTAAAGCTAAAGGGCTACACTCTAACGTTACATAGCTTAATTAACGTGTATAACATACCCGTGTAACGTTAAGCAGCTTGTGTTCAGCTGGGAAAGCATCACTGCATACACTTTGTTTAATCCAAACGTCCATTCGGAAACGTATTGTGAAATGAGACGCTGTGCTTTTTTTATCGTTTCAATTCGGAAAGTTGATGCTCACATGGCTTTTTTGTGTAGCAAGCCAGCTAGTAATACACAACAGCTAGTAGCAAGCCAGCTAGTAATAGACAACAGCTAGTAGCAAGCCAGCTAGTAATACACAACAGCTAGTAGCAAGCTATACAGGAGCTAGCAAACAGGAGCTAGCAAACAGGCGGTCTCGTTAGCATTATCCTACTTTCTCCGAGACTAAACTAATACAAAGGTGGGTTAGTGATCTTGGATCCGGACAGAATGTACACAGGATGAGTGGAATATTTTACGGAACATGTAGCAACAAGTAGATAACGTTTAAAACACGAATTACAACTTTTTTAGGCGTTTATCAGGCGGAGAGCAACACAACGCAACTTACCTGGCTCGTAGGCATCCGGAAGTGCAGTAGCCGCGCGCATTCCGCGGAAACGCACGTAATGACGTCACGGTGGGAGTGTTCAGACCAATAGGGGATATCTGCAGAGCCGCAAGAGCTGCACTACTGCGGATGATATCTCTCTCTCTCTCTCTCTCTCTCTCTCTCTCTCTCTCTCTCTCTCTCTCTCTCTCTCTCTCTCTCTCTCTCTCTCTCTCTCTCTCTCTCTCTCTCTCTCTCTCTCTCTCTCTCTCTCTCTCTCTCTCTCAATATATTAAGCAATAAAATATCATAATATTAGTAATAACAGTAAGGACAATCAACAAGAAACATATTAATTTACAAAATAGTCACTCGATCGGGTAGTCATTTTTCAAGTGTGGCCACTCAGATACATTTACAGGGCTTGTTCTCTTATTTTGTGACAACCGTCTACATATTTTGCAGCTAATGCTGTACACTGACTTTTCTCCCCACACATGTATAGTAGCTTTTGGTGATCAGGGAGATGGATAAACTGTGCATCAATTTTGTTTATTTTATCAAAGAAGACTTCTCTTAGGTCCTTGTATTTCTCACAGTATAGCAGGAAGTGAGGTTCTGTCTCAATGTCCCCCTGATGGCAAAGTGAACACAGCCTGGCCTCTCTGGGCAGCCAGTTTTGCCTGTGACGGCCTGTTTCTATGGCTAGACTGTGTCCACTCAGTCTGTACCGTGTCAATGTTTTTCTTAATTTTATCTCATTCACAGTAGTCAGGTATTCTGCCACCATGTACTCACTGTTTAGGGTCAAATAGGATTCTAATTTACTTTGAGATTTGGTTGATTTGTTCCCATATTCTATATACATTTCTTTTTGTTTTGAGATTATTTGGTCGGGCCAGATTTCTTGGTATCTGTCCTGAAGCGTTTGTGGGCAGATATTTCTGACTAGCTGGCAGAGGGGACTCTTATCTGGATTCATCTCTTGGCTCTGAAGGGCTTTGTAGTGGTAGGAGTGGGGGTCACTTGATTGGAGGTGTGTGTAAAATGTTATGGCTCGCTTTTGAATTTTGTGTCTGTGGACCCTAAGTAGGTTTTTGCACAATTCTGCATGCAGTACTTCTAATGGGTGTTTTTCCCATTTTCTCTCTCTCACTCTCTCTCTCTCTCTCTGTGTTACTAGTGCAACAGACACGTGTTAGCCGATTGATTGATTGGGAATTTTATTAACAGATTGCAGAATGGGTACAATACAGTACAGCTCAATACACACAATTTATATCAGGGTCCCCCATTTTCAATGCATCATAACATATATGACATACATGATGACATACAGATAGACAGTACTGTTACATCTATACATTTATGACATACCAGATCTACAAATATACAGCGGGTGTTGGGTTTGGACATTTAAGTTTATGACATACAAGATATGCAAATATGGTTAGAGTTACATAGATGGAGAGACTGTTAACTGGTTAGTCAAGTCAAGTCAAGAGTTTTATTTGTCACAGCATACAGGTATACAATGAAATGCGGGGGGTCTTGCCCGCAACGATTGTGCATAATACAATAGTAATATATAATAATATAATAAGAATCCAATAGAACGACATGCAATAATACAAGAAATCAAGTAGGGCATATCGGTATATGTACATGAGTTATTTACAGAGCATGGTAGGACATGCTAGGTCCTGTGGTAGTGCAATACACTGTTAGCTACAGATGAGGCACTGGGTCTTTATGTACACTGCTATACAATGCTATATTATACAATCTCAAGTTATACTATACTATTCTTAAAGTGACCTTTCCTTTTGTAAAGTGACCATAAGTGTGAGCGTGTGGTGTGCAGCATGAGTGTGTGTGTGCTCATGTTAAAGTGGCTGCTAGTGTGTGAGCGTGTACATTGTGTGTGTTGTGTGTGTGCTCATGTGTGCTTGTGTGTGGAGAGTTCAGTGTTCAAGGCTCTGATGGCCTGGGGGAAGAAGCTGAGCCGAAGTCTCTCTGTCCTAGTTGCTGGTGTTCGCAGGCGTTTGCCTGACCGCAGCACCTTGAACAGGCTGTTGTTGGGGTGGTGAGGGTCTTTCATTATTCTGCACTGCAGGCTCTGGATTTGCACCTCTTGTTGTATAGGACCTGATTGATTGATTGATTGATTGATTGATTGAAAACTTTATTAACAGATTGCAGAATGGGTACAATACAGTACAGCTCAATACACACAATTGTTAAGGGGATGCAGACCAGAGAAAGACTTTCGTCTTGTTTACATCAGGGTCCCCCATTTTCAATTCATCAGGTACCTGCAGGGGTGGTAGTGCAATACCTGTGGTACGCTCGGCTGAGCGCACCACTCTCTGTAGGGCCTTCTTGTCCTGTGCCGTGCTGTTTCCATACCAGGCAGTGATGTTTCCAGTCAAGATGCTCTCTACAGCTCCGGAGTAGAAGGACTGGAGTATCGTCCCAGATACTCTGAACTTCCTTAACTGTCTCAGGTGGTAGAGGTGCTGCTTCGCCTTTTTTACAACTGAGTCTATGTGTGTTGTCCATGTCAGATCCTCTGAGATGTGGACCCCCAGGTACTTGAAGCTGCTCACCCTGTCCACGGTAGCCCCGTTTATCTTCAGTGGTGTGTGTGTCCCCTGCTGTCTCCTCCTAAAATCCACGATCAGCTCCTTGGTTTTACCAATGTTCAGGAGCAGGCTGTTGTTCTGGCACCAGCGTTCCAGTACCTCAACCTCCTCCCGGTAGGCCTTCTTGTCGTTGTCCGAGATCAGCCCCACCACCACTGTGTCGTCCGCCAACTTCACTATGGAGTTGGAGCTGAACCTGGCCACACAGTCATGTGTGTATAGTGAGTACAGCAGGGGGCTCAGAACACAGCCCTGGGGGGACCCGATGCTCAGGGTGATGGTGTTGGAGGTCTGACCCCCCACCCTGACCGCCTGGGGCCTTTCACTCAGAAAGTCCAGTATCCAGGCGCTCAGAGCAGAGCTCAGACCCAGCTCGATCAGCTTGTCCACCAGTCTGGTGGGTACTATGGTGTTGAACGCTGAGCTGTAGTCAATGAACAACAGTCTCACATAGCCCCCCTTCTGGCGGTCTAGGTGAAAGAGGGTGCTGTGCAGTACTTGGGAGTACTTTGTGGAGACGAAGATGCGAGGCCCGTCTGTGGACCTGCTGATGAGTACCAGTCTTCTCCTGACATATAAAATCAGTTTTTCACATTAGGATCTAACGTCCCAACAGGCCACCTTGTTTATGGTTTGATTCAGTTTTAGTAGAATGTGAAAGACATGAATGATGTGACATACTATGAAATCAGTTTATTTACAGTGCAATGAAATAGTTCTGGATTACTGTACAGTTCAAAGTAATGTTTACCTTCTGTTGCTATAAACAGTTTAAAACCTGAGTCTTCCCTCTTGTCTGACACCCACTCTTAATGGTTTATATGGTATATATCAGTAAACACAATGGGTTTGATAAGCGATTGTTTTGATAATCAACCATGTGAGAAATTACTGTATATCAAGTGCAATGCTGCATATTTCCATCTCTAGATTCCACATACTATAAATACTGCCAACAATGTAGAATGCATTACAGTTACCAGGAATGGAAAGATTGTCTACATAACTTCAACAACATTGATCTACCCTTGTGCCTTTACTTTAGGAATGTTACAGGTTAGAAACTGGCTGACAACTTATTAAATGTACATGGAAATTTGAGGCTCTTACAGATTGAAACTTTATTAACAGATGCAGAATACAATACAGTACGACTCAAGACACAGAACACGAGTATCGCTGCTGGCGGGACAAAACCTCATAACTCCAAAAACCCAACTTTTCAGCAGATGAAAAAAACGAACACAGATTTGAGGGCGAATAGAGTTACGAGGTTTAGACAGATGATTGGTTTAATGCTTTCCCATTGTTTAAACTTTGTAAAACCCACACACACATATGGAGGATGATCTACGGAGTTGATTTATATAAAAATAAAAAAAAATGGAGTTATGAGGTTTTGTCCCGCCGGCAGCGGTATGCAAAATAAAAAATTAACACAGATTTGAGGGTGAATAGAGTTACGAGGTTTAGACAGATGATCTGTTTAATGCTTTCTCTTTTACAAGTCGATTATTCATTTCGATATAGAATATTCGTTGACAGCCCTACAAGTACAATTAGTTATTGCACACTACATCACCCCTGAGTGGAACATGGAAAGCCAAACTTTCCCCCACTGTACCGAAAACCCGTACCGAACTTCAAAACCGAGGTACGTACCAAACCGTGTTTTTTGTGTACCGTTACACCCCTATTTCCCATTGTTTACTTTGTAAAACCACACACACATGGAGGATGATCTACAGCAGGGGTGGGCAACTTTGTATATGGTGAGGGCCACTAAATTTCCACACTCAATCTGGGGGGCCGCATTGTTTATCGGCAGTCCCGCCAGTAGTACCCCATCACTCAAATAGCCCATAATAGTCACAGATGTGATAAATAAGGCAATTATAAACTATTATAATTTGTTGTAACTTTGTTTGTATTCCATTTCAAACGCATTTAGTAATGTTTAATTTCAACTTTATGAATGTATAAATACAGCTGAATTCAGGCACATTGGAAGGGGGTGTGCGCGGGGTGTGGCAGCACCCCACCTCAGTTATTGCAAATTTTTTTATTTTATTTTTTTATGTTTTTTTTTTATGACAGTATTTATATATATGTATATTATATACTGTAACTGTATAACTGTAACACTATATTATAAGTTTATCCTGCTCAAAGCACTTCACCATTTTAATATTGTGTGTATTGAGCCGTACTGTATTGTAGCGAATCTGTTAAATAAAGTTTTCATTCATTCATTACACTACTGTACGTACACAATCATACATGTAAAACCGACAAGATTGCAGCAGAGTAGATTTTTCTCCAAAAGAGAGACAACTGGATGTCCAACAACATCCAAAACGAAATCTTACAGCTGTTTGCCCATGATATTCAGCGACAAATTAGAGGCAAAGCATCCAAAAGCCCCTTCTTTGGCTTCAGCGCTGACGGAACCACTGATGTCACTCACTGGAAAAGAACAATTCTCGTGTAATATACAGTTCGCCGATGACAACTTGGAAGCCCAGAACTTCTTTTGGGGGTTTTACAATGGCCGGCCCAGACACAACAGCCGAGACGCTGTTTTTGTGTATAAAAGACTTTTATGCCTCGACCTGCCCATGGAGAGGCTGATAGGATACTGTTTTGACGGGGCCAGCAACATGTCTGGGGAGTACAGGCTAGACCAGGGGTTCCCAAACTTTTCAGGCCTCGACCCAAAAAAAACGGTGTCAGAGAGCCGCGACCCCCACTATTATAGGAGGTAAAAAAAATATTAAAAAAAATAATAATAATATTCATTTTTTTTCTTTTTTTTAATAAATGGAAATGTATGGTTGAAACATGCAAACGTTCAAACGCACACACACTAATAAGCATTGGAGGCTTTTAACCAGGGCCGGACTGGGGAAATCATTCAGGCCAGGAAATATAGTGCAAAATATAGCCCCAGTCAGGCCACTTTTTAAGCAGGGGGTCTGGGATCCCCCACCAGGATTTCTTTTGTTACAAAAACTTAATTTCCTGCATTCTGGTGCAGGAATTTTTTTATTTGTACCCTTTAAATGCCAGTGTTTGTGATGGCATCATAAATTATTGTTAAAAAACAGGCTAGCATATGTATGATTAGCAACAACACAGATTTGTATTGATTTTCAGTTTTTTTGTAATTGATAAATACAATATTTTATTCAACTTCAGCCCTGATCATAACACCACATATTCATTTTATAATTCTAACCCTTTAAATGCCAGTGTGTGTGATGGCATATATTTGCAATATATCAAATGCAAAGTAGATTTGTCTGGGGGGGATTATTACAGGCTAGCATGTGTCAATGATTAGCAGTTTTTTGTAAGGGTCCCGCCTCCACCAATCACATGCGGCTCCCTTTGTGTGTGTGTGAGAGCAAGAGAGAGAGAGAGATAGTTCTCCAACTTGTGTGAGTTGCAGTGATCTCCTGGTTGTTCCCCACCTAGTTTATCTAACTATTGCGCTGGTGCAACTAGAAACACTGGCCTGGCCTGCTTCTAAGTTCAGTGGCCTGACTGCAAAAAAAAATAAAAATTGTTAAAAATTAAAATAAATGTATGAACTTAAAGCCCACTGCTCAACAAACACAAAGCAGCATTCCTGCTGCATTTCACTACAACAGTAAATCAAAAGTGCAATAATAAATGATTTTGTTAAATGTATAAACTTTTATCCTGCTACTAAACAAAACATTCCTGAGTGTTTTGGCCCTTTATCAAACTGACATGACATTCACCCTCCCCCCACAGTGGGTCTATAATGGTTCTGTCTTTAATGAGACACTTGTGGTCTCTCCTGTTGGTGCACAATAGAAGGAATGTCCACTTCAATGTTTCTGCATGCGATCTGCATCAGATGAAATAACGTTTCATTTTTGTGTGCACGCGCGTGCACATCCGTGCGCGTACTTCTGCTCAGAAAAGTGCTGGGACGGCGTGGTACCGCGTGGCATGACCATTGCACCCCTGATTAATAGTGACCCACAATAGATGGAAATTATGTTAGCGAACTTACCTGATGTATAATGCAGTGCAGCATTGGACACTCAATGCCACTCTGCCTTAGAAGCCCGGCGAATCCTGTGTGTTTTCCTTTCATTGCGGGTGCTCCATCGGTAACAACAGCCGACAGTTTATCAAACCCCCCATATTGCTGCACGGCACTTTCAACAGTGTTGAATATGTCCACACTAGGGCTGACCCCTATTAGTCGAATAGTCGACTAATCGATCGAAAGCAGCCATAGTCGACTGCCAACCTCTTAGTCGAATGCAATTTTTTTTTTTTAATAAATATTGGTCTGGGGCCGCATGGAGCGTCGGTGAGGGCCGCATGCGGCCCGCGGGCCGCCAGTTGCCCCTCCCTGATCTACAGAGTTGATTTATAAAAAATTTAAAATCCTGCTTTCGTGGAAACATGTGCCAAACCTTGTCATACCATTGCCATTGTCCTTTTCCTTCCTTTAAAGTGTCCTTTTCTTGTGTGTTTAAAGTGACCTGTGGTGCGTTTGTGTGTGTTTTTCCTCTTTTTAACTTCTCTGTACATCAAGTAATTTCCTTTTTAGAGTTTTAATTCGTTTCCATTTTTTAACTCTGTGCCATCTGACCGCTTTATTTTATTGTTTATTCTATCCAGCAGTGCAGTGATGTTTCCTATTTATTAGAAGTGCTGTGTGTGTGCTCTATAGAGGTGCAGTGCTGATTTTGTCTGCAATATTCTTTTTAATTACTAGTAATGGTGGTCTAGATTGGTCCAGTTGGGTATGATCCCTTTTTATTGTTTTTATTTAATAAAGTGTCAAATCTTGGGAATACAAAAACCTCTGTTGTACGCCTGTTCTTTTATTAGAAACCCTGTGTGGTCTGGGAACTCAGAACATAAATGTGTAACAATGAATGAGGGTCTCTCCCCTTAACAGAGAGTGGCGCAGTTTCTATAGTCAACCATTAAGGTTACATTTGGCATGCGCACTATGAAGCCCCGCCTAACAAAACAAGGTAAGCCCCGACGCCCCGCCTACGCACAGTAAAACCGAGTACAAGCCCCGAAGACCCGCCTCAAACCAAGTACAAGCCCTGTAGCCCCGCCCAGACGTTGGGCTTGCGGCTCTGCAGATATACCCTATTCGTTCAGACACCAAACCCCAGGAGGAGGGTGCAGAGCCTTCTAAAAGATTATATTATTATAATAATCATTATAAGGCTCTGGTAGGGTGTATCTGCAGAGCCGGAGAACCCCACCCACCGCTGGTTCCAACCGGTTCCAACCACCCACCGTTTTGGGCTAGTGCGCATGCGGATGGACAAATAAATAATAATAATAATAATAATAATAATAATAATAATAATAATAATAGATTGAATTTGTAATGCACTTTTTGTTTGCTGGGATCCCAAAGTGCTACACTACAGGGTTAAAACATAGTTAAAAAAATAAAAAAAATAGTTATTAGTAAAACAAATAAAATAAAATACAGAATAAAAATAAGATAAAAATAGAACATTAAAAACATAGTATAAACAGACAATTTAAAAACAACAGCACAAGAAAATTTAAATAAAAAGCTAACAGTCAAAGGCCTTTTTGAACAGGTAGGTTTTCAGGCCTGCTTTAAAAGAGTCCAGGCTCTGTTGTGCCCTCAGCTGGATGGGGAGGCTGTTCCACAGGCGTGGTGCAGCCGTGCAGAAGGCTCGGTCACCCATGGTGCAGAGCCGGGTATTGGGGACCTGAAGGAGCAGGCTACCTGCGGATCTGAGGGTGCGGGTGGAGGATTGTGGAGTGATGAGTTCCTGAAGGTAGAGGGGTGCGTGTCCGTTTATGCAGTTATGGGTGATCATCAGGGTTTTGTAATTGATCCGGGATGAGACGGGGAGCCAGTGTAGTGAGTGGAGGATGGGGGTTATGTGATCGTGTTTACGGACTCTCATCACGATCCTGGCAGCGCTGTTCTGGATGTATTGCAGCTTTTGGATGCTCTTGCCAGGAATCCCGATGAAGAGTCTGTTACAGTAGTCCAGTCTTGAGGAGATAAAGGCATGGACAAGCTTCTTTGCATCTGACAGGGTTAGAGTGGGACAGAGTTTTGATATATTTTTTAGGTGATAGAATGAGGTCTTGCAGAGGTGTTTTATGTGGATGTTGAATGTCAGGTGGGGGTCAAATCGAACCCCCAGATCTGTGACTGAGGGGGAGAGGGGACATGCGGTTTACGGCTACAGATTGCAGAATGGGTACAAATACAGTACGGCTCAATACACACAATTGTTAAGACGATGCAGACCATGAGGTTTACCACAGGTTTGAGTGACTAAAAAAAAAATAGAAAAAATAAATAAATAATAATAAATAAAGATATTATTATTTTTTTATTTTTTATTTTTTATGGAAGAGCCACACATTGACGGGCAAAGAGCCACATGCGGCTCGCGAGCCATGGGTTGGCCACCCCTGCGTTAGACGCTCGCAAAGTGCTGTGACTTTCCACATATATATTCCATATAACGTTCTAATTACATTTTCCTGAAGTAATTTAGAAATGTCAGAAACCGTGCCAGATAAAACGGGTACTTTTAGGAAAAGTCATTGAGTGACAGAGCTGGAGCTCGACCGAGTGACGAGGGGGGTGACGAGGAGGGGGCAGCGGTGGCCTAATGGTTAGAGAAGCGGGCTTGTGACCGGAAGGTCGCCGGTTCGATGCCCGGGACCGGCAGGAAAAATCTGCCGCTGAAGTGCCCTTGAGCAAGGCACTTAACCCCCAACTGCTCCAGTGGAGTTGCTCAGTGGCCAATGGTGTCAGACTGTGGTTGTACTGGGCAGCTCCCAGGTGTCAGACTGTGGTTGTACTGGGCAGCTCCCAGGTATGAATGGAACTGTGTGAATGTGAAGCAGGGCGTAGCTGAAAAAGAGCATCTGTGCTCAGTGAACCTACCCTGGGTAAATAAAGGTTAAACAAACATTTATTGACCCCTTGTCGGCTGCGCTAGTGTTAATAAAAATGTCAATCAATCAAAAGCGTGTGTACATCTCAGCCGGTCTGTGGATACTGTAGTGGTCAAGATCTATTTGTGACCGGAAGGCCAGTGCATCTGTTACTAAGAGTCACAGGCACAGACCAAGGACTGATGAGACGACGGTTTTGGCTGACCAGAGGAGCTAATGACAGGATCCGTCCTTCAGACGCCTGCCTGTCCGTCTGAACCACCAGGAGACGGACTGTAATTCTAGATCTTGGCTGTTTTAACTGTCACCATGTATAGTCGGTGAGAGCCGCCTCATTCACTCCAACACCAACCAGAAGTTATAAAAGCCATCGTGATGGAAGGAGCTGGACGCACTCCTGCTGAGTCCAGAGCTAAGTAGAACCTGTGTCCACTCTCAGCTGTTGGTGTAAATACTCTGTAATATTGAATATTCACTCTGTAATAAATCTTCTGATTGCTAAACCCTCTCCTCATCCTTCAAGGTCAATCTAAAGAACGTGACAGTCCCCAATTTTCAATTATCCAAGACATTTATGAGATACAAGACATACAAATATACAGTACTGTTTAACATACTACATAGTACATACTATGTCCTTCTGTATGTATTAGTTCGCATATATACATGTATTCATCAACTAACATTGAAAGATATAAATTCATAAATGATTAATACATTCTTTTATTTATTTATTTATTTAACATTTATTTATCCAGTGGAAATTCATTGAGAATACCCTGAAGACTCTGGCAGGAGCACTTATTCAAGGGTACTACGACTATGCTTGCACCTCATGGTACCAAAGCACCTCAAAGGCGCTAAAAACAAGATTACAAACATCACAAAACAAACTGGTCAGACTTCTTCTTGACCTTACCCCTAGAACCCACCTCACCCCTGCCCACTTTGACAACCTAGGATGGCTTAGAGTAGACGACAGAGTACAGCAACTTGCAATGGGCCTGGTCTACAAGATACACTACACGACCAAGGTACCCATGTACATGTCAAAATACTTCCCAAAGGTCAGTGAATACCACGACCACAACACCAGAGGAAGCTCAACAAATCATGTTAAACCCAGATTCGGCTCAAACAAGGGACTAAACACGTTTCGCAATTATGCCACATCAATGTGGAATGCCCTACCCAAAGCTGTAAAGGAATGTGAATCCCTACCCACATTCAAAACCGCTCTTAAAGAGCACCTACGGGAGGCTGCAATTCGAAACTGGCCACCGTAAATGTCCAAACCACCCACCCCTTCCTAATAGACAGTCTCCTCCCCACCGCATGTATATATTCTCTCCCTTTTTCTGGTCTTCATCCTCTTAGCAGTTGTTAGTATTGAGCTGTACTGTATTCTGCAATCTGTTAATAAAGTTTTCAATCAATCAATCAATCAATCAATCAATCAATCAATCAATCAATCAATCAATCAATCAGACTGACAGGTGACCTATAGAGCTGCTGGTCACAGCTCAAAGCAGATGTAGGCCTCTGCTACCATCTAGTGGTCACATGAGTGAATCTCAGCTTGTCCTTGTACCCGTTACTCATCAAGTCATAATATATGCTTGATAAAAAAGGTAATAATTCACAATATGTTTGAAAAATTACTTTACTTTCAAAGACCTTCATTATTTGAGTACAGCAGACAATTTGAACAATGTAACGTTACACAGTTTGTTTCTTGAATAAGATTATACATGCTTTTCTTTCCACGTGAACGGCATGGACGGTAGCAATAAATATAGGCCAGGACTGTACAACAGTTAATCTTATAAGGCCAAAGAAAAGAGCAAGACAACTGCTACACAGTTGACGTTTGTAAATTAGACGTTTCGAGGCGACACACATTACGCTTTCAAAGACGTGAAAGACCAGTGTCCGAGAACCAGTGGTTGATTTTCTTTACATTTGTGGCATTGCATGGCAAGGTTAAAGGTGCTGTACGTGGTATTTTATTGTTAAAATAAAGTGGTCTTCAGTACATTAAAATAATAGCTCTCCATTCCAACAGCCATCACTGATGTAGAGTTAGGTCAGTAACATGAGTCCAACAGCCATCACTGATGTAGAGTCAGGTCAGTAACATGAGTCCAACAGCCATCACTGATGTAGAGTCAGGTCAGTAACATGAGTCCAACAGCCATCACTGATGTAGAGTCAGGTCAGTAACATGAGTCCAACAGCCATCACTGATGTAGAGTCAGGTCAGTAACATGAGTCCAACAGCCATCACTGATGTAGAGTCAGGTCAGTAACATGAGTCCAACAGCCATCACTGATGTAGAGTCAGGTCAGTAACATGAGTCCAACAGCCATCACTGATGTAGAGTCAGGTCAGTAACATGAGTCCAACAGCCATCACTGATGTAGAGTCAGGTCAGTAACATGAGTCCAACAGCCATCACTGATGTAGAGTCAGGTCAGTAACATGAGTCACCCAGTCCCTCCGCTCTGCAGTAAACACAAAATACATTTTCTGGTATCCAATCAGGAGAGAGAACTCCACACTGCAAATGGTCTGACAAAAATAAGAAATAATGTGCTTGAAACAAGTAAAATAATCTGCCAGTGCAGTAAGCAAATTTGTCTTGAAAAGATTTCTTGAAATAAGTAACAATATCGAGGGTTCTCTCTCCTGATTGGATAAAGAGGGAAGGGATACCAGAACATTTATTTTGTGTTTACTGCTGAGTGGAGGGACTGGGAGACTCATGTTACTGACCAGACACTCTATATCAGTGATGTTTGTTTACTGCAGAGTGGAGGGACTGGGAGACCCATGTTACTGACCAGACACTCTATATCAGTGATGTTTGTTTACTGCAGAGTGGAGGGACTGAGATACCCATGTTACTGACCAGACACTCTATATCAGTGATGGCTGTTTACTGCAGAGTGGAGGGACTGGGAGACCCATGTTACTGACCAGACACTCTATATCAGTGATGTTTGTTTACTGCAGAGTGGAGGGACTGGGAGACCCATGTTACTGACCAGACACTCTATATCAGTGATGTTTGTTTACTGCAGAGTGGAGGGACTGAGATACCCATGTTACTGACCAGACACTCTATATCAGTGATGGCTGTTTACTGCAGAGTGGAGGGACTGGGAGACCCATGTTACTGACCAGACACTCTATATCAGTGATGGCTGTCAGAATGTAGAGCTACTTAACACTTATTTTAACAAAAGAAAAACACTTACAGCATCTAAAAAAACGAAAAGAAAAACGTCAAGTACAGTACTTTTCAGGAAACTGTCTCAAGTAGCCTACAGTATGACTGTATGTGATATATGTAGGCAAACCAGGGCTCAGTCCTATATTGCACATTCAGTATGAAATAGGTATTCCAAGCTATTCAAGCTTTAGGGATAAATATACAAGGATGAGGGAAAAAAAATGTAAAAAGAAGAAAAGAACAATCAAAGCGCGTAAGACACAGAGGAGACGGATGGAAGTCAACACTGGTCACCTTTTACCAGACGAGGACACTGTTACCATGGCAACACCAGCTGTTCCAGCCTCATACGTGTCAAAAAGCATAAAGAGTCTGTTACTTAGCAGCAGGGCACAAAGTGGGAGTTAGGACCTCGGGTCAGGTATGAATCAAAAGCCTTTTTCCAATGACTTTAAAAAACGTTTTACGCGTCGGTACAGTGTGTGACCGCGAGTCGGTTTGCACTCGGCTCGCTGCGTCGTGCACCGGGCGAGAGAGCTCCATCGGGGAACAGTAACATCAATTTAGAGCCTCGCTTGAAAATCCACATCCCCAGCTACATAGGCGCCTACATAATGGAGCAGTCAAAGCAGGTGCCCCACCACTATTGAGCTTGGGGGGGCAAACTTGTGCTTTTGCTCCTCCACTTTTTGATCATATGAATATATAAATCTAACCATAACTACGTAATTTCAATCAAATTAATAATACGCAATGACACTTAATAGCAAGTTTTTAAGTTTCCAAAGATTGTGTGACCCCCCACATTTAATGGTTTGATCAAGTGCCCCACGGTCCCTCGGCATGACGTATACGACATGTTGGAAAAGGGGAGGCGCCGAGGCGGCTTTTTCGAATGCCTCGTTTGGCGTTTCAATGAAGAAAAGTTTCAGGCTGGATATTGGATAACATTGTGACTTTGTGAGGATTATTCTTCGGCGTTTTACATCAAAATGGATCATTACGTTAGTCGAACACTGTGACTGTATACTAAATGCGCAAACAGATTGAAACTGAATATTTCTCGTATGGTGATCAGGCCGTGGGACCCTGATGTAAACAAGACAAACGTCTTTCTCTGGTCTGCATCCCCTTAACAATTGTGTGTATTGAGCCGCGCTGACTGGGGCTATTGATAGCGTCAATGAATTGTTGTTGTTGTTGTTGTTGTTGTTGTTGTTGTTGTTGTTGCTAGTCCGTTCACAAGTTGCTACTGCTGCTGGGGATGTGAACGGAGGTGCTTCGGGAGGATCGGGAAAGTTATTATTAGTAATTGAGTTTTATAGTGAAAAGAGCAGCTTTATTTTGGTCAAGATTGAAGGCTCTATATTGCAGGAAATTGCACATACAGGTGTTCATTAAATGTAAAAAAAATCTGCCGTGGAGGGGGTCGTGCCGGACCCCCTCCAAACCACCTCTTGCAAAAAAAAATTTAAAAGGGTAAAAAAAAGAATAAAAAAAAAGAACAAAAAAATGTCACCCCTACTTTCAACTATAACTAGGCGGCCATGCCCAGCTACATTAATTAAATAAAAGCGTGGTAAAGGTAGAAGTCTAAACACTCGCCTACCACCGCAGATACTCTGGGTTCTAATCCAGCTGTCAGCGGTACCTCCGGCTTCGTCAGTCGTCCCTACTAACACAATCGTCAGTGTTCACGGATGGGAAACCGGTGGGGTGTGAGTCCTGGTTGTGGCAAACAGCGACACCTACTGGTCGGTCGGGGCGCCTGTTCAGCAGGGAAGGGAGCGGGGGGAAATATCGTGAACCTCCGCACGTGTTACATTCCCCCAGTGATAGTCCTCACTGTCAGGTGAACAGAAGCAGCTGGCTGACTCCACATGTATCAGAGGAGGCATGTGGTAGTTCTACACCCTCCCTAGGCCGACAGTGGGGCAATGCGCGCAACAACCAGGAAGGGAATTGGCATAACGACTAAATTGGGATGGGAGCAAAAATACAGAAAAAGTGAGAAATCTTTTTTTTAATAAAAAATCCCATTAGCCAGATTAAATTAACCTGATTAACCTCGGTTCCTCGAAGGCTGATTCGGTCGCAAACACGCTTGTTAATTCTAACCAGACTTGAGTACTCAGGATAATTGCGCATGGCCGCCTCAGCTGAAAAGGGGCAGATGTCGATCGCAGAAATCCTGATTTTCTAACGGAATAATGGCAACTCTGAAAGCAGGAGCGTCTTTTTTCAACGCTGCCGAGCAGGAGATGATTATGCACGCTTATGAGGAATATAAGACCATAATCATGGACAAATCAAACACTGCCACCGCTGCGAGAGCAAGACAAGAAGCATGGCAAAATATTGCCAACAAGTTAAATGCGTAAGTGTTGTGTTGGGCAAATGTATATTATTTATTATTTCAACTCTTTCAGAATAAGTAGATAAAAAAGCCCAAAGCCTATCTAATTGATACAAATTAATAGATACGTATGAGGATATATGTACTGTATGCGCTTAGGTATCATGTACTATATATGTGTATATACATGTATGTGTAGATTACCATATAGAGGTAGGAGTTTGAATATGTATGTGCAAATCTGTTTCATAATCAGAAATTCAATACATTGAAGTAGTGAAACGAAATTGTGTGATTCTCTCTATTCTTTTCATGAGTCCACCTTAATCATTTTCTACAATAAACTTTTTTTAATTTTATTTAACCTTTATTTGACCAGGTAGTCACTTGAGATCAATGATCTCTTTTTCAAGCAAAACCTGGCCAAAATAGCAGCAAAACAAAATATACATACATTTGAGCTGCAGCAAACTAGATTGAATGGGATTGGGGGAGATTGGAGCGTAGGGTAAAAAGGTATAAAGAGGATGGAAGGTGAGGCTTTGCAGGAGGTTGCTGGGGAGAGATGGTCAAGTTAAAATATAAAATATAACATCACATTATGCAGTGAAGCATCGACATTCTCCCATCTCATTCTTTAAAATGTCCTTAATTTGAACTTTAAAATTCGATATGGTAGTGAGGACGTGCAGTTTAAACGTTTTTTGAAGTCCATTCCAGGCAGAGGGAGCAGAGAACATGAAGGCCCTTTTCCCAAACTCTGTGCGGGTTCTGGGTACTGAGGCATATAAATAGTCCTGGGATCGTAAGCTGTAAAATGGGTTTGATGTGATGGTGAGGTATGAACCGAGGTAAAAAGGGAGCTGACCAATAATTGCTTTATAAATTAAGGTGTACCAATGAAGCTGGAAATCACATATAAAAAACGTAAAAAGAAAAATATCCCAAACCATTACAATATTATCTACTGAATTTTGGTAAATAATGTAATCTCTCTCTCTCAGCAAGCAATTGTACTTCATTCTCTCTCTCTCACTCACACACACAGCATTTCAACGGGGCACCGGTTGAGAGAGTGAACAGTTTTAAGTACCTCGGAGCCCACATATCCGAGGACTTGACATGGACCACACACATTGACAGTGTTGTGAAGAAGGCACGACAACGCCTCTACTTCCTCAGGCGCCTAAGGAAGTTCCAAGTCAGTCAGAAGATCCTTAAGAACTTCTACTCATGTACAATAGAGAGCATCCTGACTGGCAATATCACCTCCTGGTTTGGGAATAGCACCGCACAAGACCGAAGCAGACTACAGAGAGTGGCACGTTCAGCCGAACGCACAATTGGGGGGGGGCTTCCCACTCCCCAGAACATTTATAACAAGCGGTGCAGGGGTAAGGCTAAGAGAATTATTAAGGACTCGAGCCACCCAAACAACTGCCTCCTTGAACTGCTGCGGTCAGGCAAGCGATACCGGAGTCTCATGGCAAGCACAGAAAGACTCAGAAGAAGCTTCTATCCCCAGGCCATCAGGTTGCTCAACGAACAATAACACTATGCAACAACCATCAAATGCACTCACAACACACACATCCACACGCACACACTCACTTTAAACAAACAACACACTGCAGCACCCACTCTCCACACTTTAGAGCACCTTGCACTACAACCCATACCTCAGTACACCCTACTGTAATTGTACCTAAATTGTACCTCATCCCATTCTGCTTTGCACTATATAGTATTGTATATTAGTATATTGCATAGTATATTGTATATTGTATGGTAACTCAGTCACTCTATTCTGCATCGAACATTGTACATATGTATATATACTGAACACTGTGTCTACGTACGTGACTTCTTTTTACTTCTATTTTTACATGCTATACTATTTTATTTTATTTTATTACATACTTATCTTTTGTCTAGCACAGTCTCTGGAGCGTAACAGAAAGAAGCATTTTGTATAAAAGTATTCTGTACTTCTGTATGACAACTATTAAAGAAACTTGAACTTGAAACTTGAACTTGTTGTTGTCCATTGACAACTCACATAAGCAGGGCCGGACAAGGGAAATAATTCAGGCTGGGAAATATAGTGTGAAATATAGCCCCAGTCAGGCCACTTTTTAAGCGTGGGGTCTGGGGGTCCCCCACCAATAATTATGTAGTTACAAAGTTTTTCTGGGGGGGTTATTACAGGCTAGGCATGTGTCAATGATGATTTTGTCATAATCACAGCGACAGCCTTCTTCACTCCTCCTCATCCTCCCTCCACATTCACCACACACCTTCTTCACTCCTCCTTCACTCCTCCTCATCCTCCCTCCACATTCACCACACACCTTCTTCACTCCTCCTCCTCCTCTCTCCACATTCACCACACACCTTCTTCACTCCTCCTCATCCTCCCTCCTCATTCACCACACACCTTCTTCATTCCTCCTTCACTCCTCCTCATCCTCCCTCCACATTCACCACACACCTTCTTCACTCCTCCTTCACTCCTCCTCATCCTCCCTCCACATTCACCACACACCTTCTTCACTCCTCCTCATCCTCCCTCCACATTCACCACACACCTTCTTCACTCCTCCTTCACTCCTCCTCATCCTCCCTCCATATTCACCACACTCCTCCTTCACTCCTCCTCATCCTCTCCCACATTCACAACGGAAGCCTCACATCCATATATGGGCAGCACCCCTTCACCCCCTGTCAAGCTCCTCACTCAACACGGCTGCACCTCATCTCCTGATTCACACGCTGCCAGGCACCTCACTCAACACAGCTGTATCGCATCCCCTGATCAGCAAGACACTACATCTACCAGCAGATTCTGACCAGACCTCGTCGTGGTGTTATTCTAGTTACCTAGGACCCCCCCGCTCCAGTGACCCTTCCTGCCTGGACACCTCCTGCTGCACAAAGTGTGCCCCTGCTCTCTCTCTCTTGACACAGACCCAGTGGCGGCCGGTGGGTATTCGCCACTAGGGGCGCTATACCAAACATTTTGCAAAATGCAAACAGTACAGTACTGTACCACGCAACACTCATGGCAAGACGTGAGCGATTCGACTCACGCTCACGGCAATGAATCGGCTCTTATGAACGAGTCGCTCAGCTGTTACTACAACAACACACAACCAGTCAAATAAAGTATAGTCTAGACTCTAATTCACAACTTGAAACACAATATATAAATAGAAAAGTTAGAAACAAAACTCGCCCGTCTACAAACACAGGCAGATCTCTCCCTCTCTCCTTCTCTCTCTCACACACAGCGCGACGTGGAATCGATTCGTTACACAATCAGACCTATTATATACCAAGAATAACTTCAGTATGAGTACAGGGCTGTACACATATTTTGCATATTGTTAAACGAGCCAAGGCTAGCTATTAAACTATCGATATGAATCGAAAATCTGGGACCCTGATGTAAACAAGACAAACGTCTTTCTCTGGTCTGCATCCCCTTAACAATTGTGTGTATTGAGCCGTACTGTATTGTACCCATTCTGCAATCTGTTAATGTTGTTGGTAGTCATAGTCTTGTGTTATAAAATAAATAAACAATCAGCAATGTCTCGCTTCATGAATGGCCAGCACAGCAGTAGCCTAACAGTACTGGTCTGCTCCTAAAAAAAACTATTTACAAACGTTAACGTTAAGCAGAGAGAGAGAGAGAGAGAGAGAGAGAGAGAGAGAGAGAGAGAGAGAGAGAGAGAGAGAGAGAGAGAGAGACTCACTGTTTAGTTGAAACGTCCAGGGCCAAGTTAGCAGTTAGCCAAGTGTTAGCTCAGCTGAGCTCGTTGCCACAACACTCAACAAGTACATTCCTTTGTCCATTTCCGCTCGAACAGACTGCATACTACCTGGCGTTCTATCGCCATGCTCTAAGACAAACTCTAACCTTAACCAACTTTGAAAGAGTGCCTAAGCTTAACAGTCTAAAGAACTTGCAGTCACGGCACGGCACGCTCTAAGACAAACAGCTGCATGCATCTCACAACAACACAACTATCTCAACCAAGCTAGAAGCTAGAATTGGAACATTAGAACATTAGAAATTGGATTCGGCCAATCAGAGATCGTCTCTGTGAAATTCTGCCATGGAAAAAAATACTGGCGTCGGCCAATCAGAGAGCGTCTCCGCGAAATGCGGCTATGGAAAATTCTTCACGGAAGTTCACGCTGCTGGCTAGACCGCTTCAAATCGCGCTCGGATTCCAACATAATAGTCATATTTCAACGCACAACGCCGTATGCACTGATTGGCTGTGACGGAGACAGCGATCAAACTGTGACGCGCACGCAGAGCGCTATCGCGTATTGCCCCCGAGAAATACGAAAAAATAAAAAAAATAAAAAAAACGTGATGTCACTTCCTGCTCTGGAAAACGATGTTTTTTTTATTTAGATAATAACGTTATATTGTGCATTGGAAATACAAACATACTTAAAATGAGTAAATATTATTAATTTTAAACATGTTTATATTATTTATATGGCTATAAAACACAAAAACGAAAAAGTTTTATTCTCTTCTTCTCTGATTTAACAGCAGCTGGCCAGCAGGTGGGTCGGCGCCCTAGCGCCCCTAGTGGTAGAGCCGCCACTGCCGTGTCTTCTGCCCACAGCTGCACTGGAGTGCACCTGTCCTCATTCCCCCAAGAACATTCTAACCCTGTCTGTTGCACATTCCTGATGTCAAACTTGTCTGCTTGGGGAACAATATTAAAATACCCTAAAACGCTCCATTCTCTCTTCTCCTGTGTTCAGCGATTGGGCTCCACCTAAACCCATTCTCACAGATTTTGATGGATTTTTAGTTTTTTGTAATGTCAGATTTATCAATAAATCTTTTCAGAAAAGTGGGAGTATTTAATTTTGTATCTGACATTACAAAAAAACAAATCTAAAAATAAAAATGGTTATGATCAGGGCTGAAGTTGAATAAAAGATGTATGACTGTTTAGACTGCATTACTCTCTGTCACAGTGATCTCCTGGTTGTTCCCCACTTAGGTTATCTAACTATCGCCCCACCACAACTAGAAACACTGGCCTGGCCTGCTTCTAAGTTCAGTGGCCTGACTGGATTTTTTTTTTTTAATTATAATATTTTATTTATTTTTTTCAAGTACCACCAGCAGGGGGCCCAAGTACCACCGGTGGTACGCGTACCACAGGTTGAGAACCACTGGCCAAAAGTATTTGTGAGCTTTGGCATGAATTGTAACTGAACTGAAATAATTTTTTGTGTGCACCAATAGAGTGAAAATAAAGGCTTTATTCTACAACATGGATCTCTTCTTATTATTCTTGTACATGTTCCTCTATGAATAAGTAACTTAAAAGCAAAGAGGGTGGCAAAGCATATATACCCATTAAGCATAGAAATTAAACATGCAAACATAAAAAGAGAAAAACATAAAATGAGTCCAACATTAACCTAAATTAACTCAACACCTAACCAAAATGATGGTGGGCAGTTCTGTCCCTTGCAGCCCGTCCGGTCTGCTCGTCCAAGTGGACTGGCTGTAGGTCATCCTCAGGATGGTCCAGGATGACTGGGACCCTCTCCTTCCTCAGTGTTGCCACATAGTGGAGCACTGCACAGCCACAGTGATGTCACATGCCCTGTCTGGTGCCACCCGCCCGCAGCCCCCGCACACACGTGAATCTGGCCTTCAGTTGGTGCTGGTGTAGCCGGTGTGATCTTGTCTGCGTTGTGTTTAAAGTCGATTCGACCCCTGTTAAGGGATCGCCCTGAGTGGGAGTTGAACCCCGGACGCCGGCGTCGCGGGCGGCATCACAGACCACTAAGCAAGAAGTGAATTCACTGCTTGCTTCCGGGTCTGGATGCCTCTGGGGAGTGAGTTTACTTGCAGTACCGCTTACCATCCACAGCCACGTCACTACTTGTACCCGTGACTGTGGATATACTGCGGCACCTCCATTACACTCACCCCACTAAACTCACACCACCCAGGGCATCCGGGTCTAACGGCACCACATGTAGCCGGTGTGATCTTGTCTGCGTTGTGTTTAAAGTCGATTTGACCCCTGTTAAGGGATCGCCCTGAGTGGGAGTTGAACCCCGGACGCCGGCGTCGCGGGCGGCATCACAGACCACTAAGCAAGAAGTGAATTCACTGCTTGCTTCCGGGTCTGGATGCCTCTGGGGAGTGAGTTTACTTGCAGTACCGCTTACCATCCACAGCCACGTCACTACTTGTACCCGTGACTGTGGATATACTGCGGTACCTCCGTTACACTGGCTCTGGTCATGAGGTAGGGCTTGCAGGCATAACCCCCGTCTCCAATTAGGAGTCCATCGTAATGACCTAATACAGGGGAGCCGCATGCAGCTCTTTGCCCGTCAATGTGCGGCTCTTCCATCCAAAAAAAAAATTATAATAATAATTATAATATATATATTTTTTTAACTTTTTTTTTTATGTCACTCATTCCATAAGGACGTAGAATAAATATTAAAAACAAATTAAATGGTCCATTTGCATGTTCTTGGTATCTGAATCTAGGGACATATATGGATCAGTGTCAGAAATAGTGTGTCTGTTACTGGCTTGAGTAAATTGTAATGAACCAAAGGAGAATATCAATTCTATTTAAAAGAAAATAATTATCTTTGACTGTGAATAACACCATGCTAAAATTGACCAGACCTGAAAAATCTAAGCAAATTAATAAAGGGAAGATGATTAAACAGAAGGTTTTGTAGATACAGTACTGAATTCTGCCATCTTTTTTATAATGTAAATTTCTCCACCATTTTTCATCGTATTGCAACACCGTTTTTTTTGCAAGACGTTCACAGAAAGGTAGAGAAACTAACTGCGTTCTGTTTTATGGCAATAACGTTCAGGTTTGTGGGAGATAATCCCAAAAAATAAGAGAAATAAAAAAGTAAATCCAGAAGTCAGATGATTGACAGGGGCTGGTGTGAGCTGGGTAGGGTAGTTTTTCGAAATTCGAAAGCCCTGAGTCTCTTCCTTCAAAAGACTACAAGTGGCTGTGCCACTTCCTTCTGTCAATATGCGCCGGTTTCCGACTCAATGCCCTTAGATTTCTATAATCTTATATTTCACTAATAACAGTTAAAATAATTGGTAAACAAACGTACTGCTGAAAATATACACTTTTACTGTATATCTCGGGCTTAAGAGGTTAACCCTGTGAGGCCCAAATTAAAAAGACATTAGCAACTTCAGAGGCCAGAGGGTGGGACATATAAACACATTTACTATCAAATAGCATTGTGAGGCTAAAAAACAGGACCAATTGACTATACATGTGCTTAAATTTTTTTAAATAAACATTATTTTTTTTAAAAATGGCTAAAAGTGATTTTGTAATTTTGCAACCGTGGGTCTCACAGGGTACTTTTAACCCTGTGAGGCCCAAATAAAAAAGACATTAGCAACTTCAGAGGCCAGAGGGTGAGACCTATAAACACATGAAGGGTGCCGTGACTGAAAAAAAAGTTGAGAAAGGCTGGTATATGGTGTGGCTCTTTGTGGTACCACAGTAATTTTTGTGGCTCTTAGTCTCTGACTGGTTGGCCACCCCTGACCTAGTATATAATATACAATGTTAGATCACCTCTACAGTGCAGACTCTGTGAATACTCTGAGTCGTGGACGGAGCCCGGCCACTTGGCCTCAACATTGGTGATGAGGCAGGTGGAGTCACAGATCATCTAAGATGAATTGCGGTCAAGTCATGTGTAGACCTATCTCAAACCCTGCCCTCTTTTCTTGATCCTCCAATCACAACTGTCGCTGAGGGGAAGAAGCTGAGTCTATAGGCGTGTTCGAGATGGATTTCGGTTTGCCTCGAAAGTAGACGAGAGTAGCCGAGTGAAGCCGGGGGAGGAGTTAAAAAGGCGGACACTTCAGATTTCACGAGAGCCTCTCGCCTAGTCTCGCATGGCAGATACGCTTTCACGTCACCACACACACATTACACACCTGTCCAGCTTATTAAAATGCAATGGCCGTGTGCAGAATTAGATCAGATTCAAATGTACAGCACACCATATACTGCTATAGTGGAATATACTATTCATATACCATAATGTATACCATCTTGTTGCGCGCTCCTGGCCGCACGCACACACAACACACTGCTGAATAATTCTGTTTTGCATCAATATATATATATGTATACTGTGTATATTGAGGCAAAACAGAATTATATATACAGTATTGAGGCAAAACAGACGACGCATGTGTGTGTGTGTCTGACAGCTTGAAGTTTATCATGATGATATGATGATAACGCATAACATAATAAAGTTTTCAATCAATCAATCAATCAATCAAACGTCTCATAACTCCCTGGCTGTCACGTGGCTGGTGACTGACAACTTTTCTGAGCCAATAGGCGATTTGCGCGACCGTAGCAAGTCGCTTCCCAGCCGGGAGCAGCCGAGTGAGAGGTACTGTGGCGCCTCGCTCTGAAGGCTGTGCGTGGCTCGCTCCCACGAGAGTTCCGTGCCTCGTCTCGTCAGATTTTCAGAGCAAGTCGGACAACATTCTAACCGTCATGCAACGCGCTTGGCGAGGCCGTAGTAAAACCTGCGCGGATCTGCGTCCGCCTATCCCATCTCGAACACGCCTTATGACTTGGCTATGGCTGGTAAGCGACAGTTGTGATTGGAGGATCAAGAAAAGAGGTCCTATTTTCAATTCAATATTATTGTTTTTATAGCAATGTAATTTGAGGAAAATTATGTCATAAGTACACTGTAAATAATGTGACTACTAGTGTTTACTTTAAAACAAATTAAGGTAACTAAGGGAAACGTCAAATAATTGAATAGATTTTAATCACATGAGTTTGATTAAAATTTATTGAATAAGTGAACTAAATTTAAAGCAAAAACGTAAGTGTATGTTAATAATAATAACAGTTAAAATGTGTTGGATTTAGTAATAGCATGCCAAATCATGAGTTAATATAGCCAAAACATTTTAAGTGAGATTCTTCCCTTGTGAAATTTAGTTGTATATTTTGGGCTATATCATGATTTGTGATTAAAATCTATTGAATTATATGAAGTTTCCCTTAGTTACCTTAATTTCTTTAAGTAAACACTAGTCACATTATTTAGTTTAGTTGCCTAATTCAACACATGGCAATTCTTATTTACCTGTATCTAAATAAATTATGCAAATGTGAGTTTTAATTGGCATTATAGGACTTTACATCTATTCAATAACACTGAATGTCACTGTTCCCATCATTTCTTCATTTCTAATGTACCCAATATCATGTCTTCTTGGTGCATATAGGCCTACCTGCACATTAATGCTGTGAAAGCCTTTTCGATTGACAAAATCACCCTGGTTTCGGCCAGAGAGTGATTTGAGTTGGATCTGCGTGCAGTCCACTGCGCCAATGACATTGGGAAACTCTGCATAATAATAATAAGCTCTGTAATGAATAGTGATAGGAATGCATTATCATTAAATGGTGAAATATTGAATAACTTAATTACCTGCAATTACATAGAAGCCTGTAACACTTCCCCCGGTTCGGGACCGGACGTCAACCCTTCTCCCGGTTCGACTGGTCCAGGTGTCAGACCGTCTCAACTCCCCTTCCATACACCCCTTCATAATACAACATTGCCAACCGGTGGGCTGATCCAGATCTGGCATCAGCTCACTCACCCGATTAATATTATTTACTGCCATTTATTTTTATTGTCTGTGTTGTCGTTGTTGTCTCCACTTTGTTAGACTTGTGTTCCCCTGTCTGTGTTTTGTAAATATGTTTTTAGTCTAGTTGGTCTCAGTTTGTTCAATTGTTGTTTTTCCCAGTGTGCTCTGTGTTCTGTTGTTTCTGTCTATCACACCTGTGTCCTGTTTGTAATTACCCTCTGTCTCTAATTAGTGTTTGTATATTAGGTGTTGTGGGCCAGCAGACACTTGCTGGTTCATTGTTTAATTGTTACCGTTGTTGTCAGTCGTGTTTGTTGTTTTCTGTTTCAAGTAAAAGCCTTATTATTCACCACTATGCCATCTCCTGTATCCTGTATATCTCTCCGTTCTACACTGCAAACTGAGTTCCACCACATCATGCCAGCAAAGCGGCACCATCGTAACAGAAGCCCTCTTTGACTACATTTACTTGGACACGGCCAGGGAATGTAATGAAGACATCCATGAGCTTCTTCAAGGCCAAATATACTTTGTGAACAGCACGGCATGCAGCGGCTCTGCTGATGTTCTCCGCATCGCCTACAGCAGGGGTGTCAAACTCATTTTCACAGAGGGCCACATCAGCATTATGGTTGCCCTCAAAGGGCCAAAGACCGTATAAATGTTAATGTAATGTAAAATAAATGTAGCTACTCATTTACATGTTGTTTCTGTATTTATTACTTATTCAAGTTATACATTGCATATGCATTTGCATAGATGTAAAAATATATGTTAGCTTATGTTATTTTAACAAACAATTTTAGTTTATCAGAACCCCATATTACTCCATTAATCAATGATCAAACCATTCAAGTAAATAACAAAGAAGAAGATCATCAAATACAAGCTATGACATTAAGTTTGTTCAAAACCTTTTTGTCACAGTCAAGAGGGGCAGAACGAACAACTGAGCTGCAAAGAACACGTGGGACAGATGTAGCAGATGTTACAAAAACAAATGGCTGCACACAACCTTGCAGAGGCCATACATCCAACTAATGGAAGATCGTTTAATTAACTTTAATTAACAGATTGCAGAATGGGTACAGTACAGTACAGCTCAATACACATAATTGTTAAGGGGATGCAGACCAGAGAAAGACTTTCGACTTGTTTACATCAGGGTCCACCATTTTCAATTCGTAATGAAATTGCTATTATGTGTCTGCATGAACACACAACTGTAACTGTACTAAAAAATAACAAAATAAGGGTTGTCTCAGTTCACAACTATATTGGTCAAGTTTTTGGTGGGACTTGTTTGCGTCCCTACAGCTTCTTATTCAATTGAGCGAGATGCTCGGTTATGTCACACAGCCAGTTTGCATCTGACAGTTCAGACAATATTTCTTAAACCCTTTACCTATTCCGCCTGGATCTTTTTTGTATTTTGGGCTGTAAAATTGTCAAAGAATGTCTGAGGAGTAAGTGCTTTTGGCTTTTTTCCTTTGTTACTTCATCAATACCTCAGATGTTCAACATACATGTATGTGTAAGAATGTGTAATAACTAAGGCTGTCAAAGTTAAAGCTTTATTAACGCATTAACCCACAATTATTTTAACGCCGCTATTTTTTAACCCAAGATTAATGTTTAAAAAAAAATAAAAATAAAAAAGTATTATTTTTTTTTTACCAGAGCTCTTGGGGGGCCACATCAAATGACGTGGCGGGCCACATTTGGCCCGCGGGCCATGAGTTTGACATCTATGGCCTACAGTGTACAGAAAAGTACCACTGGCAAAGAAGCGCAAGGCGATGCAGACAGTCTGGGAGACACTCAATGCTCTGCTGCGGCGTGTGCTATTAACAATGTATGGCCCCAGAAGGTCTTGGAGGTAAATTATTCCTCGTCGGCCGAATCTATAGCGCTCGTACAGGAACTCATTAGTATGAGCTAACGGATCTTGGCGATCTCTAAGCACTCTCTCCCAATGAAACACTAATCCGACTATGATTGCTCCTTCATCAATGGGATCGCTGAGGAATGGAGCTGCCATTTTTTTGCGAGGGAGTGGCCAGTTTATCCAGCTAATTTATATAAGCCTGCGCTGGAGCAGGTTCAAACTTTTCGATCTGTTGCCATAGTGATTTAGCCAAACTTGCTTCGTGGAACCGAAAAGCCTGACTTATGTCAAGTTATCCTGAAGATTATCAGGCTAACTAAGTTAGCAACGTACGGGGAGCGGGGCCCAGGAGCATAGGATGACTTTTTCACAACGTTTGGTTTGTGCAAGTCAGGGTAAACGCTTTAATCCTCACATTTGATCAACAATGTAGTTGACGAGGACAATGCACGCACCTCTTCATCCTCCTTCAAAGCCCCTTAGTGTCTTTACTCTTTAGCTTTGCTGTCCATGAATGGATACAATGGGGGGTAATGATAGCTTTTCTCTGTCAAAAGGCAGCTGAGGATCTGAAGCAGTCAGTACGGCTGAAGCCATCAGCAGGGTCCCATGAGATAAAGCGGATGAACTACTGGATATTGATAAGAACGTTTTATTTTACTTTTATTTACTTCAAAAAGTTTCTACATACAACCTGGTCCCACATTAGTACATTTTCTTCAGTTTTAGTCTTTTTTAGATTCATATCTGTTTCACTTCTTTCTTTGCTCACTCTTTGGTGGTCAAAGGTCAAGGTCACTGACACACAGCTCATTGTTGAATCCAGAGAGGCTGAGTCAGGATCGCAGCACAACGATGGGCCTCTGCACCTTTCGTTGGCATTGTACTTGAAGGTGTGGAAGTTCTGCAAAACCTACAAAGTGTCACCCTTGGATGTGTGATGCTTTTTGGACTGATCTATGTGCTTAATTTAAGCTACCCAAAAGAATGTTTCAAAAATTCCTGATGGAACTGGACACAAGCAGTCTTTCAAAGGTACAAGCCCTGAAAGTGAAGCTGCTCAAGTGAGTAATTGGCCTGGTATGTTTTCCAGAGGGAAATATCAGGGTATATCAGAGTGGTTGGCTGTCCAAAATAAAAACAAGCAAGCAGAAAAGCTGGTGACAGTCTGTTTGTGTGTTTTATCAGTTCTTGCTGCTGCTAAATATTCCTTTATATTCCTACATGCAGGACGTGTGGTGGTGCACATTGTGGTGGAGATCTTGGTGGAGATCACCCCATCTTACAGGCCATCTACAGGCCATCTTACAGGCCACCTACAGGCCATCTTACAGGCCACCTACAGGCCGTCTCCTCCTACCGTGATGCACTTCAAGCTGCCAAATCTGCCCACTATTCCACCATCATCAACAGCAGCAACCGCAACCCCCGGACCCTCTTCTCCACTGTCAAGAAACTCCTACAACCTCCGGACAATAACTCACTCTCCTCCCCTGACCTCTGCAACTCGTTTCTCCTCTTCTTCAATAATAAAATATCTCAAATCAACAGCTCACTAACTTCCCGCATCGCCAATTCCCCCCCCCTCGCCCCCCCCCCCCCCCCCACTATCATTTTCCCCCCACCAGACTCCATCCCTCCCACCCCTTTTACTGCCTTCGCCCCAGTCGACTCCTCCTTCATCATGGACCTCATGACCACCTCCAAGACCACTACCTGCTCCCTTGACCCCCTCCCCACTACTCTCACCAAAGCCTGCCTCCCTGCTCTCATCCCCCACCTCACCGCCCTTTTCAACCAGTCATTATCTCTAGGCCACGTCCCCTCCCCCTATAAACTCGCCGCTGTCACCCCTGTCCTCAAAAAACCCACTCTCGACCCATCCAACCTCTCCAACTACCGCCCCATATCCAATCTTCCTTTTTTCTCCAAAACACTGGAACGCATTGCTGCCTCCCAACTCCACTCCCATCTCCAGTCCAACACCCTCTATGAACCCCTTCAGTCTGGCTTCCGTCCCGCTCACAGCACAGAAACTGCACTGGTTAAAGTCATCAACGACCTCCTCATCTCCGCTGATTCCGGTGCCCTCAACATCCTGATCCTACTCGATCTCAGTGCAGCCTTTGACACAGTGTGTCACTCCATCCTCCTCCAAAGGCTGCACCAACTGGGTGTTGAGGGCACAAGACTTGGCTGGTTCTCCTCCTACCTCACAGACAGACACCAATTCATCTCCCTCTCCGGCCACACCTCTTCCCCCTCCCCAGTCACTCAGGGGGTCCCCCAAGGCTCAGTCCTTGGCCCCCTGCTCTTCATCTGCTACATTCTCCCCATTGGTCACATCATCCGTAAATACCACCTCAACTTCCACTGCTACGCTGATGACACCCAAATCTACATCAGTACACAATCCCACCACAGACCACCCCTCAGTCACATCGAATCCTGCATTACCGAACTCCAAACTTGGATGACTCACAACTTCCTCAAATTGAACAGTGACAAGACGGAACTTCTCATTATTGGCACCAAAACCACCCTCACCAGATCCGGACCCATCACACTCACCATCAATGACTCCACCATCACCCCCTCCCCTAGTCCGAAACCTTGGTGTCCTCCTTGACCCCACCCTCACATTTGACCCCCACGTCCGCTCCATCGTAAAAATATCTTACTTTCACCTCCGCAACATTGCAAAAATCCGTCACTGCCTCTCCCCCCCTGCTGCTGAATCCCTCATTCACGCCTTCATGTCCTCCCGCCTGGACTATTGCAACTCCCTCCTCACTGGTATAGTAATAGGGGTCAATGGTTCTGCCTCTAAAAACCAGATGTATATAGTACCCTGTGTTGTGTTTTGTCCGTTGGTTAAACCCCCATTACTTATAAAGACCAACACGGTCTTCTAGAACGGCAGCGAAGCAGGAGAATGAAGAGGATTCTATTTCTCAGATCTGTTTTTAATTCAAAGTCAAGAAGTGAACAACAATGAATCTGGTTCAAATGAATATACTGTGCAATAATATTGATGTACCAAACACTATGCCGTTTGTCATCAACACTAGACTAAGAAAGTAGATTAAAGAATAGTAATCTTCAATGGAGCCTTAGTGGCAGAGCGTCATTGAGTTGTTGATTTTCTTTGTTGTCTGGCGACAACAAAAGGATTCTTTTCTTGTTTCAAAAAGCTTCTTCGTTTCCCGCTTGCCGTCCTCTTCCAGGGAGGTGGTGTGTGTCTCTTCTCGGTGTGTCTTTCTTGTGATTCCCACACCCCCCTTTTGTCAATGAGCCGAAACCTCTCAGCGTGAGGTCATCAGTGACATCACACATTTGGTCTCCTCCAATCACCAGCATTCACAGTTCAAATCTCAAAGGAGGTTGGACTGACCCCAACTGATTCATTTTCATTGTTTCAAATCAAATGGATATTTACTAGTTAAAAATAGACCCAATAACTTTGGTATTAAATCTCAGAACATTCATGGTTAAATGCTGCTTACTTCCCTAAACACATGCATACTATTTTTGTCTAAAAAGTATTTGATTCTAGATGAAAATCACTGTTTGTCTCATCAGTCTAGTTTTATAGCATTTCAATCATTCCTTTTAGCTTAAGTTAATATCCCTTATAAGCAGCTAATTTTCAGTATTATGGGTATTCTCCAGATTGGTTCAGAAAGAGTTTAATAGCAAACTTTGGTGATTTCTTTGGTCATAAACACAGCATATTTCATATCATTACGTCCAAGATTCTTAGCACAACATAACAGTAATATTTGCAGTTTAATTTGGAGCTTCATTAAGGATATAAACATACTTTAATTACTGGAGTAGTAAACCTTAACTCCTCCTTAGACATTTTGTCTCTACGTCGTGCTCACAGGAGGTGCCTGCAGCATCTAACAGGCGCATGTGACCTGGAGGTCCATTGTTCCAGCTGCTTGTAACACTTGTATGTAAATTTACTCGGGGAGATAAACACTATGCACTCTTGTGGAACTAGATGTCTTCAACTGTTACACTTTTCTAAAAGACTAGCCACATGATTCATTCATTTTGCACATAGTAAAGCTTACTTTAATTAACTGACTATCTATTTGTAGAAATACCTATTCTCTGCATCAAAGATCTGTTCTTCTGTAACTTATAGCTGCCTCCAACTTGGCCCTTTGGTTGACTAATGGGACAGCTGTTTTCTGACCAAATCCTATGTACTTAAAACCTTTTCTCCTAGGAACATTTTCCAGTACATTTTAGGATCTATAGTTATCAAATTATACCACACTGGCATCACCTCCCGCTCCCTCCATAAACTGCAAATGGTCCAAAATTCAGCCGCCCGCCTCCTCACTAACACCCGGTCCCGTGAACACATCACTCCCATCCTCCACTCTCTCCACTGGCTCCCGATCAAACACTGCATAAACTTTAAAACACTACTCCTCACCTTCAAAGCCCTCCACAGCCTGGCCCCCCCTACCTGACTGATCTCCTTCTTCCCTACCGCCCCACCCGTTCCCTCCGGTCCTCCTCCACTGCCTCCCTCACTGTCCCGACATCCAAACTCAAAAACTTTGGAGATCGGGCCTTCTCTCGCACTGCACCCCGACTCTGGAACTCCCTCCCCCAGTCCATCAGAGACTCCCCTACACTCTCCACCTTCAAAGCTCGCCTCAAAACCCACCTGTTCTCCCTTGCCTTCAACCCCCCCCCCCCCCTCCAACCTGATTGATGTCTGTCTCCAGTCTTTTTGTGCAATCATGCTGTCTTCCCTGTTCCCCCCATGGTCTCATGTTCCTTTTGTTTTTGTTTCTTTGTTGTTTCTTTGTTTTTGTTTCTTTGCTTTTGTTTCTTTGTTTTTACTTTGCTCCCGACTATTGTCAGCGACTTCGGGTTATTGAGAAGCGCTATATAAATTAAATTAATTATTATTATTATCTTACAGGCCATCTTACAGGCCATCTACAGGCCATCTACAGGCCATCTACAGGCCACCTACAGGCCATCTTACAGGCCATCTACAGGGCACCTTACAGGCCATCTACAGGGCATCTTACAGGCCATCTTACAGGCCACCTACATGCCATCTTACAGGCCATCTTACAGGCCAGCTACAGGCCATCTTACAGGCCATCTACATGCCATCTTACAGGCCAGCTACAGGCCATCTTACAGGCCACCTACAGGCCATCTTACAGGCCACCTACAGGCCATCTTACAGGCCACCTACAGGCCATCTACAGGCCCAGAGACATTTGCTTTTATATGGCACAGCTTTTAAATGGCGCCATGTTACATGTTTGAAGAATGCAACAACATCGTCTGTTCTTTATGTAGGTATTGTACAGTAGTTACATATTGAAGGTGTGGGGTGAATGGATTACATTTTGTTCGTGGCATAAACCTGGTTATTATGCATTTCAAACAAATAGGCGTTATTAATACTGAATACTTTAACCTAGTTAACCGGATTATGCATTTCAAACAAATAGGCTTTATTTACACTGACAGTTATACATCACATTGTGTGTATTACTTTGTCTAAGTTAAATCTATAATGCAAATTAATGGACATTTGATGTTCGGATCTTTCAAGAATGTTCTATTTGAATCCCTCCGAAAGGGCTGACAGGCACCACACAATGGATGACTCAATGGTTAGTCATTAGAGTTTGTTTATTTAAACAAACTAGTTGAGATGTTTTCTCCACAATACAACCTTTATAATTCCCACAGTTGACCACAGGCTTACCATAGGTCAAAAACCTGTGAAACAGAACAAATGCAGTGCATACACATTAATCATAATATTAATATACAATATACATTAATATCAATACCAATCAATCAATCAATTAATATTAATATCAATATACATATTAATATATCAATACCACTATCAAATATACATACACTATTCATTTTATATATTATATTATATTTATATTATTTATAAATATACATTACACTATACACTTTATCAAACCAGCATGTCATGTCCCCTTTAATTGTGGGTGAAAGGAGGGAGAACTAGAATGACTACATTTCCCAGAATGCATAGCAATGTTTACTTCCTCCTCCATATCGTGAGCCACTGAGCTCCTCACACAGCGCAACCCACACACACAACGGACAAGATAGCAGTTCTCATTCATCAAAGCACACACACACACGCCAAAGTTCCCCACATGAATCTCACGTGACAAACCGGGAAAGCCACCAAGACACTAGCTCAGCTTTGCACCTTCGGCGAGGTGCGTTAGCCTAGCCACAAGCTAGCGGCAAACATTCAGACACAACGTTCATTCATTCAGCCAGCATCACTAACACCGTGCACTATGCAAATATTATCCGCATGCTGCATTAGCAGCCAACGTGATACATTACATTGTACATATGTGACATAGCCAAGTTAGTAACATTGCAATCCCTTAATAAAGTCCACTTACCAATGGGCGGTGTGATCCTGTCAGTGCTATAGTGAGAATGATAGCCAGCCACCATTTGAAAGGCAGCTGCGCGAACTGCGCATGCTCAATCACAATCACCTGTTAACTCATTTAGACCCCTTTACATATCTGATCCTTATATTAAATAAACAAAAAGTCTTGACATTTGATATTCAATTACATACATGCTAAAGATTAGGCTTTAAAATGTCTGTGTTAGTATCAGCATATTTAAACAAGGTTTCTGAACAAAGTTAGTGGTGGTGATTAGTGGTCTCCACTCCCAGAGCAGACGATAAAGGTTGTAAATGTTCTGCATCGTTTTAAATCAAGATGTTTCTTCCATTCAATCACATAATACAATCTTTTCTATGGCAGTTGTGTCCTGAGTGTCTTTCCATCTAAGTGGAACTACAAGATCAGTACCTATATATTCAAGGACTGCTCAATGACGAGAATACAATTAATACAAATGTATATTTATTGTTTAATGTCTATTCACTATAAACAGAACATGAAAAATACATTGTACAATATAATAGATTTAATGTAAAGATTAAAAGAGATATATCTTGAATTCATAAACATGTTACTTCATAGTTACTTTGAGAGGATTATGTGCTCCAATATATTCCACTCGGCACTATTAATCTATATATGCAGATCATTGTAAATACATCACATATAAACATAACACTGCCTTCATGGCACAATCTTGATTTAACTAAAAATATTATTTTCATGAATGGATTACTAGATTTCAACCAGAATACAATACGTTCTCTTGGGCCCTTCCTGGTTGTTAAACAAGGTGAAAATAGTGGAGCTAAAGCCTGGTCTGGTTCAACAAAGGAAATCAATGATGAAATAACAACAGACTGGCCGCTGGTGGTGCAGGGTTGATTGAGTAGGACACCATGACTCAACGAGGCCTTCCGATAGCAGGTGGTCATAAGAAGATTTGAAAATGTGTTAGAGACCTTGCACTGAATGTTTGTGTAGTTCTTTGTCTTTTAACATGGCTGCCTGTAACATAGCGGCCATTGTTTTGAACCTGGCAATGGAAGGGACAACGGTTGCTATGTGTAAACAATGGTTGCTATGTGTAGATATTTGGGAAATATATCAACAGGAAAGCCAGTGGAACAGTAATAAGCGTTTCCAATGTTTGACCAACTCTAGAATAGAATAGAAATACGTTTATTATCACGTGGGAAATTTGACATTTCACAATTACAGTAAAGTAATTAGGCATTTTCTTATTTCACATCTCAACCTTGGTGCTCAACCAAAAATAAAGAGCACATCAAAGGCTTGCTCCCTCCGATTTGTAAAATCTTGTTTTTTTGCACCGTTGGTCGCTCATTTCACTCTGTATGGAATACCATTGATCCCAATTAATTTAATTTCAAACCTTTATCTTAACTAGAAAAAAGTTAAGATTGCCCTCATTTGCAGAGATGTCAGGTATAACAAGACATATTTTAAATAAATATTGAAATGATGATCTTCATACACAGGCGTAGATATTAGGGATGGGTACCTTTCACATTTGAACCGATACCGGTACCTGTGAATTGATACCGGTACCCAACGGTACCTTTTTTCGGTACTTTAGTCTCAAGAAATTTAATTTACCTACCTCAGTCGTAAAAAGAAAAAATCCAAACTTCAAATAACTACAATTTCGACAGTTTTCGGCTTGTCATTGCTCCGACTGCTTTGTTGTTGAATCAAGTCAAATCCTAGGTAAGCATATATTGTGTTATTGTGCGTGTGAACGTTGACATGAAAAGAAAAAAGTTAAAAAAAGTTTTAAAAAAAGTTAAAAAAAGTTTAATTTTTTTTTTCGGTTTCTCACTTGATTCGATACTCGGTAGTACCGACGTGTTTCGGTTCGGTGCCTCAAAAGTACCGAATTCGGTACCCATCCCTAGTAGATAAGAGGCTTGTTCGAGATGGATTTCGGTTCGCCTCGACTAGTAGACGAGAGTAGCCGAGTGAAGCCGAGGGAGGAGTTAAAAAGGCGGACACTTCAGATTTCACGAGAGCCTCTCGCCTAGTCTCGCATGGCAGATACGCTTTCACGTCACCACACACATTACACACCTGTCCAGCTCATTATAATGCGATGGCAAAATTAGATCAGATTCAAATGTACAGCACACCATATACTGCTATAGTGGAATATACTATTCATATACCATAATGTATACCATCTTGTTGCGCGCTCCTGGCCGCACGCACACACAACACACAACACACTGCTGAATAATTCTGTTTTGCATCAATATATATATGTATACTGTGTATATTGAGGCAAAACAGAATTATATATACAGTATTGAGGCAAAACAGACGACGCATGTGTGTATGTGTGTGTCTGACAGCTTGAAGTTTATCATGATGATATGATGATAACGCATAACATAATAAAGTTTTCAATCAATCAATCAAACGTCTCATAACTCCCTGGCTGTCACATGGCTGGTGACTGACAACTTTTCTGAGCCAATAGGCGCTTTGCGTGACCGTAGCAAGTCGCTTCCCAGCCGGGAGCAGCCGAGTGAGAGGTACTGTGGCGCCTCGCTCTGAAGGCTGTGCGTGGCTCGCTCCCACGAGAGTTCCGCGCCTCGCCTCGTCAGATTTTCCGAGCAAGTCGGACAACATTCTAAACGTCATGCAACGCGCTTGGCGAGGCCGTAGTAAAACCTGCGCAGATCTGCGTCCGCCTATCCCATCTCGAACAGGCCTGTTGAATGCCCACGCCATCTCTTAGGTCAGATCGATAACTTCATAACTCATTGGTCTGCCTATCCACACCTCAAACAGCGTCCTGTGAAGTGGTTGACACGCAGAACCAACCGAGTCTACAAAATGTTGTTGTTACCACTGACCGACAAGAGACAGCGAATGCACCGTTCCGACCCCCGTCAGTCATCGACCTTAGGTCGAGTGATTGAAGTTGCGGAATCTTTTATTTTATTTGCACTGGGACGGGCTCTCTTTAATTAGATGAGGTCCATGTCTCCTATTCGCACGTATTATCATTATATGGCTTTACTTGATAATCCCATTATACAGAATTCACCTTTAGTCCTTAATGCATAATCATAAGTCTCCTTTTACTCCGTAGGGATAAAGCCTATTGTTATAGTTATATCCCCATTATAGCTAGGGATAAAGCCACTTACACATATTATCACTATATGGCATTACTTGATAAAACCAGGTTTATCAGAATCCACCTTTAGTCCTTAATGCAGGGATAAAGCCACTTATTCTATTTTACATCATTAATCAAAAAATGCATGGGGTGAAGTTACAATGCAAAACACATTTCATGCTTACCCGGTCGTCTGGTCAGAAGAAAGGATACAAATCATATTTATAAAGAGGTAATTTTAATTAGAAAAAGCTAGTTACAAAAAGATACTGAAGTGGAAAGCACCCAATTCAGTTTAAAATAAGCACAGAACAAAACATCTCATCATGCACGGCTTGTGCCCAGTGTCTCGCACCATTCTTCTCATCTCTCAAAAAAGTCAGTAGGCACCATTCTTCTTCTCTCTCCAGCTCCGTGTAAAATCCGGCTCTTGAAAGGGCAACCGTCCCTTTTATATCCATCTTACAATATTTCCGATTGGTCTAAACACAGTGAAGTCACAGGCTGTCATTTTTGTTTAGCAAACCAGAGTACAATACGTAATTCGTATGAGCTCCTCCTTCTTGGTACTAACGTTACTTCTCGTTACCTAGTGGTTTTTTAAGTAACAGAAAGTCCCTTATTCCTTCAGAACAGACAACGGCTTTGTCTATGGTGACCACGTGATATCGTACCATGTACGAGGCCTCTCCAGTATCTCTTAAGGATCCCTCCAGACAAACAGTTTTTACACATTATTCTGTTAGTATTATTCTCTACTGACACTCAATTTATAAGCATGCCATTTTGAAAACTTTTACTGTACACATCAAACATTTAATTGTTATATAGTTTTTTTTTTTTTTAAGATCTCCCCACTAGTTCCCGGACTCTGTCTTTCAACCCTCAACCCTTAATCCCCTGTTCGTCTGAAAGGGTTAAGCTCTTACAGCTCTCTCTCCCCTCTGCAGAGGCCCACATTCCCCAGGGTTCCTCCCTTTTCACAGACACCAGGCACCTTGTCTGCAGATATTAAAGGCTCATTTCCATTTTTTATAAGTAGAGCCAGCTATCCTCCAGAGTTCAGTTTAAAGATTATACTGGTCACATAGGAACGACTCAGGATGTCATTGTCCAAAAGTGTCGCTTGTTTTGTGACACTTCACACCCACTCTGCCATCCTGTGAGGTCTTTGTCCATCGTTAATTGAATAATTGAAAAATAAAGCATATGATTACATGTGAAAAATGGGTATATAGGGCTGTATTGGAACGACTCAGGATGTCATTGTCCAAAAGTGTCGCTTGTTTTGTGACACTTTACACCCACTCTGTCATCCTGGTCGGTCATTTTCCATTGTCTTAATAGCGTCTGTACTGGGGGACGAGATGGCGATTGTGGGGTCACGTGGCTGTGACTCTCCACACCCCCTCTGCCATCTAGATACCTTGTTACCCTGGTAGCCGGCGGGAAGACTTGCATCTGTTGTTCCCTGGCTGGACGGCTCGACAGGATAGGGGTCACGTTGTTGCTTGGTATCCGGCGGGAAGACTTGCATCTGTTGTTCCCGGCCGATGCACCCAGGCTGTTGTCGTCTCGGTCATCTTGGTCATCTTGGTCATCTTGGTCGTCTTGGGGTCGCCCCCTCTGACCTCTTGGATCTCTCCCATAGTCTGAGGTAGGTTGATTTGTCACTTCTCGGGCGACCCCCACGGGTCCCCGAGAATTGTAGCAGCAGTCCTCTATTGAAGTGTGGTTGGCCTGGTCTTGTGACCCTGTCCGTAGGCCTCGCAGGACATCACAGATACAGTCCACAGAGGACTCATTTCTTTTCTCTCTTTCAGGTCCATTCAGGGCTCTCGTCGCCCTGTAACCTGGGTCCAGGCCGATGTCTCTCTGTCCGGTCTGGGAGGTCTAGGAGGTCTGGGAGGTCTGGGAGGTCTGGGAGGTCTGGGAGGTCTAGATGAGGACCCTGAGGATGCTCTGGAGCTTGACCTATCCCGGTCTTCCTCCAGTTCCGATTTCTGACCTGAGTCAGTATATTCCTTCTTGCCATCCGCTGCGTCGTCCGCTGACTCCCACCCAGAGAGTGTGGCACTAAGAGTGTGGCACTGATTCAGGTTTTGTCCCTTTACCAGCGCACATTGTTCCCAGGCCTCTCGGACTGTTGCGTCCGTCCACTTCCTTCTTGCACAGGGGATCGACCCTGTGTTGTGCTTGTCTCGGTCCAGACTGGGTAGTTAGTTACTGTTATGTCTGGTGTTAGCTCTGGCTAGTTAGCCAGCTTGTAGATCCAGGCTATGTAGCCTCTTATAGACCCAGCTCCTGCTGATAACACCAGCCTGTATTATTACGCTGGTTCCACTTCCGTCACAGTAGCAGGACTTATGCAGGACTTATTCTGATTTTAAGTAAACATTAGGTTACTTTTGGTTCAGGTGACCTGGTACCTATTTTTTCTACTTAGGTTTCGACTGTAAGAAAACATTACGTAACTTTTTAGTCGTGAGTAAACTTTTACCGCAATCACAGAAATATACTTTAAGTGTGATTCTTTCTTTGAGTAGAATCTTCTACGTTTTTTTGACTGTAAGAAAACATTACGTAACTTTTTAGTCGTGAGTAAACTTTTACCGCAATCACAGAAATATACTTTAAGTGTGATTCTTTCTTTGAGTAGAATCTTCTACGTTTTTTGACTGTAAGAAAACATTACGTAACTTTTTAGTCGTGAGTAAACTTTTACCGCAATCACAGAAATATACTTTAAGTGTGATTCATTCTTTGAGTAGAATCTTCTACGTTTTTTGACTGTAAGAAAACATTACGTAACTTTTTAGTCGTGAGTAAACTTTTACCGCAATCACAGAAATATACTTTAAGTGTGATTCTTTCTTTGAGTAGAATCTTCTACGTTTTTTGACTGTAAGAAAACATTACGTAACTTTTTAGTCGTGAGTAAACTTTTACCGCAATCACAGAAATATACTTTAAGTGTGATTCATTCTTTGAGTAGAATCTTCTACGTTTTTTGACTGTAAGAAAACATTACGTAACTTTTTAGTCGTGAGTAAACTTTAACCGCAATCACAGAAATATACTTTAAGTGTGATTCTTTCTTTGAGTAGAATCTTCTACGTTTTTTGACTGTAAGAAAACATTACGTAACTTTTTAGTCGTGAGTAAACTTTTACCGCAATCACAGAAATATACTTTAAGTGTGATTCATTCTTTGAGTAGAATCTTCTACGTTTTTTGACTGTAAGAAAACATTACGTAACTTTTTAGTCGTGAGTAAACTTTTACCGCAATCACAGAAATATACTTTAAGTGTGATTCTTTCTTTGAGTAGAATCTTCTACGTTTGGTTTTTTTCAAATCTGTAATTAATTCTACTCCAGAGGCACCCGACAGCAGTCATTTCGGTTCATATTCTTTCGGTTTTTGATACCTATTTAAATAGTATAAAGCCCAACTCACTTGAACTTATGTTCTTAGCCCCGGAACCTCCAATCCGTTTTGACAGACCTATAAACCAGTGACTTGGCCGCCCAAGCACCACAGCGTCCTGTATGCTGAGGCTTCCAAGTCCCCACAAATCTGATAGGCCCGTCGGATACAGAGACCCTGATGCTCGCTCTGTCCCCCCGCGTCAAGGTGCTAAGCTTGATGAGAGTTTGCAGAGTCTCAATTTTTTACCCATAGGTGCTGGTGAGTGTACATCTCATGCAGCTGATATGGCTGGTAGGGTGCTAACCCACCAAATGGTTGCTGTCAGGAAATCCCTTCCGAATGAAATAGATTACAAATTCACTTTACTTTACTCTGGATTTAGAGCAAGGACGGACATCTTTACATATTATACTTAAAATATATACAAAATGCATTTAGTATTCTATGTCATGTTCCTTCCTAAATGACAATAACACTACATATTCTTCCTCTTGACAGATGAGCGGTATGTCAAGTGCAGTTTGCACTTGCTTGAGTGTCACGTGTCAGGGCCCCAGAAGGTAATTTCTCCCTTTGTTGCCCTTATCTCTGCTTGCTGCTCGGGGGTTAGTTTCTCCACCATCTTATCCCCTGGATCTTGACCGGGGGTCCTTACCTCTCTTTCCATCATTTGGGCCATTGAAGCCTCGTTGGTGAGCTAGCGTCTCCTTGTGCTAGCTTCTCTTTAGCTGTTACTCAATATGTTGAGTAATCAGAACTGTGTTCAGTTTCAGAGGTATTTAGCTCCCCATCCTGTTCAGGCTCAGACTCAGTTTCACCTGAAGGCGTCATCTGTGGCCTCGGGTTCTGATCCTTCATCTGAATGTCGCCATCCTCCTCTTCTGGGCCATAGTAAATGGAACAGTGCTCATAATTGATGTCTTTGGCGTTTAGGTACTCGTCTAGAGAGTTGAACGCCTCTATGTCAGTGGAGGGAGATACTTGTTTTGAGGTGGAGCCTGGCGCCTTATAAAGAGGAAGAATGACTACATCGTCTTCTTGGTTTTTTCCATTTCCACACTCGTCATTGATAGTGCGTCGCCGTGTTCTTGAGCGAGACACATCACCCCTTACTGCCCCCGTTAAGCAGGTTGGCACCTTGCATGGCTGCCTCCGCCGTCTGTGTCTCTGAAGCCCTTGCAGGTTCCGGAAGCTCATGTAACACTGGTCACAGTAGTATGGTTTCTCTTGTGTGTGTACCATGTGGTGTAGTGTAAGGTTACGCTTCGCCTTGAAGCTCTTTCCACACTGGTCACAGCAGTAAGGTTTCTCTTCTGTGTGTACCGTGTGGTGAATTCTAAGCTCTCTCTTCGTCTTGAAGGCCTTCTCACACTGGGCGCAACCGTAAGGTTTATTTTCTGTGTGTACCACGTGGTGACGTCTAAGGTGATCCTTCGTCTTGAAGCTCCTTCCACACTGGTCACAGCAGTAAGGTTTCTCTTCTGTGTGTACCGTGTGGTGTTGTTTAAGTTCTGCCTTCGTCTTGAAGGTCTTCCCACACTGGACACAGCAGTAAGGTTTCTCTTCTGTGTGTACCACGTGGTGTTGTTTAAGTTCTGCCTTCGTCTTGAAGGTCTTCCCACACTGGTCACAGCAGTAAGGTTTCTTTTCTGTGTGTACCGGGTGGTGTTGTTTAAGTTCTGCCTTCGTCTTGAAGGTCTTCCCACACTGGTCACAGCAGTAAGGTTTCCCTTCTGTGTGTATTAGGTGGTGATGTTTAAGGTGAGTCTTCGTCTTGAAGCTCCTTTCACACTGGCCACAGCTGTAAGGTCTCTCTCGTGTGTGTACCGTACAGTGATTTTTAAGCTCTCCCTTCGTCTTGAAGGCCTTCTCACACCGGGCGCAACCGTAAGGTTTATTTTCTGTGTGTACCATGTGGTGTTGTTTAAGTTCTGCCTTCGTCTTGAAGGTCTTCCCACACTGGTCACAGCAGTAAGGTCTCTCTTCTGTGTGTACCACGTGGTGTAGTTTAAGGTAACGCTTCGCCTTGAAGCTCTTTCCACACTGGTCACAGCAGTAAGGTTTCTCTTCTGTGTGTACCGTGTGGTGTTGTTTAAGTTCTGCCTTCGTCTTGAAGGCCCTTCCACACTGGTCACAGCAGTGAGGTTTCTCTCCTGTGTGTACCACGTGGTGTAGTTTAAGGTAACGCTTCGCCTTGAAGCTCTTTCCACACTGGTCACAGCAGTAAGGTTTCTCTCGTGTGTGTACCGTACAGTGATTTTTAAGTTCTGCCTTCGTCTTGAAGGCCCTTCCACACTGGTCACAGCAGTGAGGTTTCTCTCCTGTGTGTACCACGTGGTGTAGTTTAAGGTAACGCTTCGCCTTGAAGCTTTTTCCACACTGGTCACAGCAGTAAGGTTTCTCTCCTGTGCCAATTACTGCTTGCTGTACAGCCGGCAGCTCTGGATATTGTGATTTGCTTGGTTCTGTGAATTCCTCACTTCCCGCAAATGTTTCAGGAGACTCTGGGTGTTCCTCCCGTTCTCCTAGGTAGTCTAGACCCAGGTCGGGTATGGACACTCCCAATCCCTCATCCGAGGGTGATTCCTCCTCTATGATGTGGGAATCATTGTGAGACATCGTGTTAGCACTGGTTTGTTAGCCGATGGTGTGCTAGTTAGCTTCCGGTTCTGTGAACGGTCTTTTTGACTGTGCTTCACATCCAGTCTCTCCTTACAAACAGGGTCTCTGGGCTAGGGAACCCTCGCTTTTCTGTGAACGGTCGTTTTGACTCGCTTCACATCCACACTCCGCTCCTTACAAAGTGTCTCTGGGCTAGGAAGCCCTCGCTTTTCTGTGAACGGTCGTTTTGACTCGCTTCACATCCACACTCCGCTTACAAACAGTGTCTCTGGGCTAGGAAGCCCTCGCTTTTCTGTGAACGGTCGTTTTGACTCGCTTCACATCCACACTCTGCTTACAAACAGTGTCTCTGGGCTAGGAAGCCCTCGCTTTTCTGTGAACGGTCGTTTTGACTCGCTTCACATCCACACTCCGCTCCTTACAAAGTGTCTCTGGGCTAGGAAGCCCTCGCTTTTCTGTGAACGGTCGTTTTGACTCGCTTCACATCCACACTCCGCTCCTTACAAAGTGTCTCTGGGCTAGGAAGCCCTCGCTTTTCTGTGAACGGTCGTTTTGACTCGCTTCACATCCACACTCCGCTTACAAACAGTGTCTCTGGGCTAGGAAGCCCTCGCTTTTCTGTGAACGGTCGTTTTGACTCGCTTCACATCCACACTCTGCTTACAAACAGTGTCTCTGGGCTAGGAAGCCCTCGCTTTTCTGTGAACGGTCGTTTTGACTCGCTTCACATCCACACTCCGCTCCTTACAAAGTGTCTCTGGGCTAGGAAGCCCTCGCTTTTCTGTGAACGGTCGTTTTGACTCGCTTCACATCCACACTCCGCTCCTTACAAAGTGTCTCTGGGCTAGGAAGCCCTCGCTTTTCTGTGAACGGTCGTTTTGACTCGCTTCACATCCACACTCCGCTTACAAACAGTGTCTCTGGGCTAGGAAGCCCTCGCTTTTCTGTGAACGGTCGTTTTGACTCGCTTCACATCCACACTCCGCTCCTTACAAAGTGTCTCTGGGCTAGGAAGCCCTCGCTTTTCTGTGAACGGTCGTTTTGACTCGCTTCACATCCACACTCCGCTCCTTACAAAGTGTCTCTGGGCTAGGAAGCCCTCGCTTTTCTGTGAACGGTCGTTTTGACTCGCTTCACATCCACACTCCGCTTACAAACAGTGTCTCTGGGCTAGGAAGCCCTCGCTTTTCTGTGAACGGTCGTTTTGACTCGCTTCACATCCACACTCCGCTCCTTACAAAGTGTCTCTGGGCTAGGAAGCCCTCGCTTTTCTGTGAACGGTCGTTTTGACTCGCTTCACATCCACACTCCCCACCTTACAAAACAGTGTCTCTGGGTAGTTGGCTCTCGTCTTTGGTAGGGCCAGTTCGCTTCCTGTGGGCAAAGCACGAAATTATGCTGCACTTGTAACTCCCCCCAGAGCTCTATAAACATTATGTTACCCTTTAGTTGTGAGTAAATGTTGCTTTAATCACCAAGGTAGAGCTTTCTATTCATTTGTGATATCCCCGAGTACAGCCTTCCACTCGAGTCGCCAGTAGAGCTTTCTACTTTAATTTTTGCCAAATCTGTAATTTAATCTTACTCCAGAGGCTTTTGACAGTAGTCCTGTCTTCTTCGGCCGTTTAGCACCTATTTTGGTTAGTATAAATGCACATCGCCAGGGACGCCATGTTGAATGCCCACGCCATCTCTTAGGTCAGATCGATAACTTCATAACTCATTGGTCTGCCTATCCACACCTCAAACAGCGTCCTGTGAAGTGGTTGACACGCAGAACCAACCGAGTCTACAAAATGTTGTTGTTACCACTGACCGACAAGAGACAGCGAATGCACCGTTCCGACCCCCGTCAGTCATCGACCTTAGGTCGAGTGATTGAAGTTGCGGAATCTTTTATTTTATTTGCACTGGGACGGGCTCTCTTTAATTAGATGAGGTCCATGTCTCCTATTCGCACGTATTATCATTATATGGCTTTACTTGATAATCCCATTATACAGAATTCACCTTTAGTCCTTAATGCATAATCATAAGTCTCCTTTTACTCCGTAGGGATAAAGCCTATTGTTATAGTTATATCCCCATTATAGCTAGGGATAAAGCCACTTACACATATTATCACTATATGGCATTACTTGATAAAACCAGGTTTATCAGAATCCACCTTTAGTCCTTAATGCAGGGATAAAGCCACTTATTCTATTTTACATCATTAATCAAAAAATGCATGGGGTGAAGTTACAATGCAAAACACATTTCATGCTTACCCGGTCGTCTGGTCAGAAGAAAGGATACAAATCATATTTATAAAGAGGTAATTTTAATTAGAAAAAGCTAGTTACAAAAAGATACTGAAGTGGAAAGCACCCAATTCAGTTTAAAATAAGCACAGAACAAAACATCTCATCATGCACGGCTTGTGCCCAGTGTCTCGCACCATTCTTCTCATCTCTCAAAAAAGTCAGTAGGCACCATTCTTCTTCTCTCTCCAGCTCCATGTAAAATCCGGCTCTTGAAAGGGCAACCGTCCCTTTTATATCCATCTTACAATATTTCCGATTGGTCTAAACACAGTGAAGTCGCAGGCTGTCATTTTTGTTTAGCAAACCAGAGTACAATACGTAATTCGTATGAGCTCCTCCTTCTTGGTACTAACGTTACTTCTCGTTACCTAGTGGTTTTTTAAGTAACAGAAAGTCCCTTATTCCTTCAGAACAGACAACGGCTTTGTCTATGGTGACCACGTGATATCGTACCATGTACGAGGCCTCTCCAGTATCTCTTAAGGATCCCTCCAGACAAACAGTTTTTACACATTATTCTGTTAGTATTATTCTCTACTGACACTCAATTTATAAGCATGCCATTTTGAAAACTTTTACTGTACACATCAAACATTTAATTGTTATATAGTTTTTTTTTTTTTTAAGATCTCCCCACTAGTTCCCGGACTCTGTCTTTCAACCCTCAACCCTTAATCCCCTGTTCGTCTGAAAGGGTTAAGCTCTTACAGCTCTCTCTCCCCTCTGCAGAGGCCCACATTCCCCAGGGTTCCTCCCTTTTCACAGACACCAGGCACCTTGTCTGCAGATATTAAAGGCTCATTTCCATTTTTTATAAGTAGAGCCAGCTATCCTCCAGAGTTCAGTTTAAAGATTATACTGGTCACATAGGAACGACTCAGGATGTCATTGTCCAAAAGTGTCGCTTGTTTTGTGACACTTCACACCCACTCTGCCATCCTGTGAGGTCTTTGTCCATCGTTAATTGAATAATTGAAAAATAAAGCATATGATTACATGTGAAAAATAGGTATATAGGGCTGTATTGGAACGACTCAGGATGTCATTGTCCAAAAGTGTCGCTTGTTTTGTGACACTTTACAAGGCCTATAGTCTCTTTTTGCGTCATGCGCTGCTCTACCTAGGAGCCACCCATCTAGTCCTATTGCAAAGCTTACAGATGTCAAAGAACATTTGGGAGGGACGCAATCTTTCAAAACTAAAAAATGCATTGTTTTGCATCTATATTTAGCACATTTGATAGAATTTATATAGAAAATAAACAAAAAATGAAATACAATTACCACCAGCCATAAATGAGCTTTTTTTTTTTTTTACTCTGAGGGAAAAGGGGCAGGTGCACATAACACATTGACCGCCAGAGCTTTTATAGAACAGTCTGCAGCCTCTGCCAGGGTTTTTCAGCATTCTGACTCATCTTTCAAGTCCCACTGAATATACTGTGATATGACTATGAACACATGGAATATCTCAAGACAGATAAAGATCTCTAGTTTCCTCAGTGATCATCAGCCAGTATGAATGCGCTGGTGACTCTTTAAGTTGTCACATCTACTGAAGCTCTTCTCACATTGGTCACAGTGGTAGGGCTTCTCTCCTGTATGAATGCGCTGGTGTATCTTTAACTCTCGAGAGGTCCTGAAGCGCGATCCACATTGGTCACAGTAGTACGGCTTCTCTCCTGTATGAAAGCGCTGGTGTACATTTAAGTGTCCAGATTGACTGAAGCTCTTCTCACATTGGTCACAGTGGTAGGGCTTCTCTCCTGTATGAATGCGCTGGTGACTCTTTAAGTTGTCACATCTACTGAAGCTCTTCTCACATTGGTCACAGTGGTAGGGCTTCTCTCCTGTATGAATGCGCTGGTGTACATTTAAGTGTCCAGCGGTCTTGAAGCTCTTCTCACACTGGTCACAGTGGTAGGGATTCTCTCCTGTATGAATGCGCTGGTGTATCTTTAAGTTTCCAGAGGTCTTGAAGCTCTTCTCACACTGGTCACAGTGGTAGGGCTCGTCTCCTGTATGAATGCGCTGGTGTTTCTTTAAGTCTCCAGATTGACTGAAGCTCTTCTCACACTGGTCACAGTGGTAGGGCTTGTCTCCTGTATGAATGCGCTGGTGTATCTTTAACTCTCCAGAGGTCCTGAAGCGCGATCCACATTGGTCACAGTAGTACGGCTTCTCTCCTGTATGAAAGCGCTGGTGTACATTTAAGTGTCCAGATTGACTGAAGCTCTTCTCACATTGGTCACAGTGGTAGGGCTTCTCTCCTGTATGAATGCGCTGGTGACTCTTTAAGTTGTCACATCTACTGAAGCTCTTCTCACATTGGTCACAGTGGTAGGGCTTCTCTCCTGTATGAATGCGCTGGTGTACATTTAAGTGTCCAGCGGTCTTGAAGCTCTTCTCACACTGGTCACAGTGGTAGGGATTCTCTCCTGTATGAATGCGCTGGTGTATCTTTAACTCTGCAGAGGTCTTGAAGCTCTTCTCACACTGGTCACAGTGGTAAGGCTTCTCTCCTGTATGAATGCGCTGGTGTATCTTTAAGCGTTCAGACCGACTGAAGCGCGCTCCACACTGGTCACAGTGGTAGGGCTTCTCTCCTGTATGAATGTGCTGGTGGTTCTTTAAGTCTCCAGAAGTACTGAAGCTCTTCGCACACAGGTCACAGTGGTAGGGCTTCTCTCCTGTATGAATGCGCTGGTGGTGTACATTTAACTCTCCAGAAGTACTGAAGCTCTTCGCACACAGGTCACAGTGGTAGGGCTTCTCACCTTTATGAATGCGCTGGTGTATCTTTAAGTGTTCAGACCGACTGAAGCGCGCTCCACACTGGTCACAGTGGTAGGGCTTCTCTCCTGTATGAATGCGCTGGTGTTTCTTTAAGTCTCCAGAGGTCTTGAAGCTCTTCTCACACTGGTCACAGTGGTAGGGCTTCTCTCCTGTATGAATGCGCTGGTGTATCTTTAACTCTCCAGATCTCCTGAAGCGCGATCCACATTGGTCACAGTAGTACGGCTTCTCTCCTGTATGAATGCGCTGGTGTTTTAGAAAATCAGCCTTTTTGATGAAGCACTTTCCACACTGGTCACAGCAGTGAGGCCTTGACTCATTCATATCTCTGCTTGTTGTTGGGGAGCAGTGAGGCCTTGACTCATTCATATCTCTGCTTGTTGTTGGGGAGCAATGCAGCAATTGTACCTGGAGAAGAGAGAAGTACACCAATGAAGAGTTCAGATTTGGCTGAAAGGAAAGGTAAAGGAGGAAAGACCTTTTTCTGTTGATTTGGCCATATCTGTCTGTCATAGTAGTCTTTAGTGGTCCGTCTTTGACCAATTCATTGACAATGTATGTCTTTACAGCTAAGATAGACCTATCAGAGTTTGTAATATTGTGAAAAGAATGAATGTAATATTTAATTGTGAAGAGAATTATGTCGCTGCAGATGCTAGCAGTTAGCTGACCATTATTATAGTAAAATCACATGTTCCCCTTCTTCATACTTTGTACCCTTTACCCTCCGTCGGACCGCTCGGGCTAAAGAGGTTAATTAACTAGAAATGATACCGTTTATCCAGTTACAGCATGTTGGAGCTACCGTGCAAACTAAATCTAACGCCGGTCAGGCTAACATTACCCAGAGTACAAGCAAGCAGGGTTGCCTAACCACACTAGACCAGATGACGGGATTCAGAGCAAACATTAGTCAGACCAAACTTCTACCAGCACCATGTGACTTGTAACACCAGAAACATCTTGGACCATTGCTACTCGCAATTCAAGAGTGGTTACAAGGCTAATTCTGCCAGTGGATTTGGCAAATCCGATCATAACGCCATCTTGCTTTCCCCAGAGTATAAACAAAGGATCAAGAGCGCGCCGGTAGTCTCGCAAGAGGTGCAGAAATGGTCTGTGGAGTCAGAGGAGACGCTACAGGCTGCACTTGAGTGTGCAGACTGGAGTGTATTTCGTGATAACACATAACATTAATGACTACACGGAGACAGTGCTGGACTTTGTTCGTACTTTGGTGGAAGAAACAATCCCCACTACCACAATCAGAGTTTACCCAAATCAAAAGCCCTGGGTAGACAAATCCATCCGTGAAGCTCTGAAAGCGCGCACCACAGCATACAACGCCGGGCTCGTGGCAGGCAACATGAGTGACCACAAGGTGGCGACATGCAACGTGAGAAGGGCAGTGAAAGAAGCAAAACGGCACTACAGGAATAAAATTTTACTTCAGTTTGAACAGGCTGACTCCAGAGCTATGTGGCAGGGCCTCAAAACGATGAAACGATTACAAAGGCACCTCCCTCAAACTGAACAGTGACATCTCCTTAGCAAATTATCTCAATACTTTCTATGCAAGGTTTGAGGCTGGGAATAACAACACCAGCCTACAAGCCACGGCAATGGGGGGGGGGGGGGGGGGGTCTGCTGATGGAGACTCAGTGTTCAGGGTAACAGAGCATGAGGTGAGGAGGACCTTTAAAAAAGTTAATATCAGGAAGGCAGCAGGACCGGACGGCATCCCTGGCCGCATACTAAAAGTCTGTGCCGACCAACTGGCCCCGGTATTCACTGACATATTTAACCTGTCCTTAGAACAGGCTGTCATCCCGACCTGCCTGAAGAAGTCGACTATCATCCCTGTACCTAAAAAATCCAAGCCTGCTTGCCTCAACGACTATCACACCTGGACAAGAGGCAGGGGAACTATGCGAGAATGCTATTCATCGACTACAGCTCAGCATTCAATACCATAGTCCCCTCCAAACTCATAGCCAAGCTCAGGGACCTGGGCTTGAACTATGACCTCTGCCAGTGGGTCTTGGACTTCCTGACGGGCAGACCCCAGGTGGTGAGAGCAGGCAACTGCACCTCCTCATCCATCACCCTCAACATAGGGGCCCCCCAGGGCTGTGTTCCGAGTCCCCTCCTCTACTCCCTGTACACACATGACTGTGTGGCTCAGCGGAAAAACAACACAATCATCAAATTTGCTGACGACACAGTAGTAGTGGGCCTGATCTCTGCAAACGACGAGAGGGCCTACCTGGAAGAGGTCAAGGTCCTGGCGGGATGGTGCCAGGAGAACAGCCTCTCCCTGAACGTCAGCAAAACAAAGGAGATGATTGTGGACTTTAGGAGGTCGGGGGTCAGGGACTACAGCGCCCTCAGCATCGACGGGGCACCGGTTGAGAGAGTGAACAGTTTTAAGTACCTCGGAGCCCACATATCCGAGGACTTGACATGGACCACACACATTGACAGTGTTGTGAAGAAGGCACGACAACGCCTCTACTTCCTCAGGCGCCTAAGGAAGTTCCAAGTCAGTCAGAATATCCTTAAGAACTTCTACTCATGTACAATAGAGAGCATCCTGACTGGCAATATCACCTCCTGGTTTGGGAATAGCACCGCACAAGACCGTAGCAGACTACAGAGAGTGGTACGTTCAGCCGAACACACAATTGGAGGGGGGCTTCCCACTCTCCAGAACATTTACAACAAGCTGTGCAGGGGTAAGGCTAAGCAAATTATCAAGGACTTCAGCCACCCAAACAACTGCCTCTTTGAACTGCTGCGGTCAGGCAAGCGATACCGGAGTCTCATGGCAAGCACAGAAAGACTCAGAAGAAGCTTCTATCCCCAGGCCATCAGGTTGCTCAACGAACAATAACACTATGCAACAACCATCAAATGCACTCGCAACACACACATCCACACGCACACTCACTTTAAACAAACAACACACTGCAGCACCCACTCTCCACACTTTAGAACACCTAAAGGATTTGCACTACAACCCATACCTCAGTACACCTTACTGTAAATTGTACCTAAATTGTACCTCATCCCATTTCTGCTTTGCACTATATAGTATATTGTATATTAGTATATTGCATAGTATATTGTATGGTAACTCAGTTACTTCTATTCTGCATCGAACGAATTGTACATATGTATATACTGAACACTGTGTCTACATACGTGACTTCTATTTTTACACGCTATACTATTTTATTTCATACTTATCTTGTCTAGCAGTCTCTGGAGCGTAACAGAAAGAAGCATTTTGTATAAAAGTATTCTGTATTTCTGTATGACAACTATTAAAGAAACTTGAACTTGAATTGTAACAAATTAACTAACTCACTGGCTCGCTGGATTGCCGTGGACTCAGGGAACAAAATTAACTTTTTGGCTTACCAGCCAAGGTGGCTGGTAGATTTAAAAAAACGACCAGCCAGGCAGCCAATATTTTAATATATTGATTGATTAATCAATACAAGTCAATCTTAAGCTTAAATGCATCTCAGCAATCCCATCTCAGCCTCTCTCTATCCAGCGTACAGACCTCAAGCAAGCCCCCCCAGTAAATAAAACTGTAAAAAGTGTGGAATGAAGAAACTGAACTGGTGCTTCAGGACTGCTTTGGGAGTACAGACTGGGACATGTTTAAAGCTGCGATTGAGTCTCTGCGCCTAACCCATCCCGTCGTCCTTCCCCCCATGGGCAGCCGGGAGCAGATAGGGCGTCAACGTGAGCCACGCGCCGGGGACCAATCCAAGTGCTTCTGTCCGTCTTCGTTAAGGACGCCACAGTGTTAGCAATCTGTTGTTGTGCATGTTTTTCCATTGGGTTTCTCTTATCGGGGGGGGGGGGACCCTTGCGAGCACGGGGCGAACATGCAAACTCCACACAGAAAGGCCTGGGAGATACCCCACCTGGGTACCTGGCATCATGGAAACCTAGTCCCCAAGCGGGAATCGAACCCTGGACCTTCTTGCTGTGAGGCGACAGTGTTAACCACTACACCACCGTGCCGCTGATATACCCAGGACATACCCAAACAAAAAACCCTAGATTAACTGTGATGTTCGGTCCAAGCTACGTGCCCGCTCCACTGTATTTGTCTTAGGCAACGCTGAGGACTACAAGAAGGCCAGATAAGACCTGCGTGTAAGTAAAACTAAAAAGCAACGACTAATTCCTAAGATCTGCTTTTAACATCATGCAGATACACTCATTCAGAGACTTATTGACACAGGGGTTAAATAGGTGTAAACACAGGCTGGTTTGCCAGAAAGCACCAAGGTTCAGAGGCTCCAGAACGGAGCAGGAGCTTGAACCGGAGCCCTGCTGGTGTGAGAGCACCCAGTGAGGACCTCACCTGGGCCCCAGCAACAACTACTTCCTAAAATCTCAGGGATTAAAGCTAAAAAAAAATCTCCTGACTGAACTTTTTTTCAGGCCAAGTGATATTCTTATTTGAACCTCCACTATAATCTTTTTATTTAATAGCATTAGTGTTTTAAGGGAACTAGATCATTTTGAACATATTTTCTATTGCCAGTTTGCTTTTACGTAATATCAATGCTGTTTTCAATTCATTAAATGAAACTGATTGCAAGGGTTGACTGACTTTGTCATACAAATAAACAAATCTACATACTGTAACTTTTCAGTATTGTGTATAGTTCCAATTATGTATTGTCTATAGTTCAAATTATGTATTGTGTATAGTTACCATTTTAAGCGTTACCTTTACCATTACCTTTTTTTGTCAGTTCCCATACACATTAGTAATTTCTTAAGATGTTATGTAAATGATTGTAAAAAATAACATTGTATTACAGTTAGCTCACACAGTCCAATCCTTCACTTTCTTATGTCTATTTTAACACATTAAACTCAGCTCCAGTTAGAGCTGTCCCCGAGCCTGTTTTTGGGATTTGAACATTCGCCAGGGTTTTTCGAACGGATGTTTGAACCATCGTTTTTAATCATGCAAACAATTTGCTCCAAAATAGGGAGGTGTAGTCTGACGTCACTTTGTGTACAGTCTCCTAATGTACAGTCTCCTCCCGAGTCCCCATCCTATGTATATATTCTCTGTTAGGATCTATGGGTAACAGTACTGTATATTTGCATATTGTATATGTCACAAATGTAACAGTAGCTACTATATACCTGTATGTCATGTATGTTGTGTATGTCATAAATGTCACTATGAATAGAAAATGGGGGACCCTGATATAAACAAGACAAATGTCTTTCTCTGGTCTGCATCCCCTTAACAATTGTGTGTATTGAACCGTACTGTATTGTACCCATTCTGCAATCTGTTAAATAAAGTTCTCATTCATTCACCTCCCTCTGGTATTTTATGGCCACTTCAGTCTGCGCCTCACTCCAGCAGACTTGACTTACTCGCAGGTTTTTTCTAGTTCAGTACTGTGTAGAGTCTTGACTTTAGGCACATAGCGATTGAATGAACACTTTATTTAACAGATTGCAGAATGGGTACAATACAGTACGGCTCAATACACACAATTTTTAAGGGGATGCAGACCAGAGAAAGACGTTTGTCTTGTTTACATCAGGGTCCACCATTTCCATAGCCCCTTTCGTGACTGTGATGCACGCCAACAAGGTTTGGCCAAACGGTTGAGTAGTAGTACCTACTTACTGGTCACGGGAGGCTTCAATAACGTTTGAATGATAATCCATTTTGTGAATACATTTGTGGACATTGTCCACCTGGTCAACCAAGACCACAAAGTTTCTCCCAAAACTCCAGTCCCGCAAACCCACCTGGTCTGACATCAAGGCCACCCCATCATCACTTCTCCTTAATTGGCTGGTATCAATCCCCGTTTCCTGAGCCTTTCAGCCATTGTGTAGTGTGATGTGTGCCTGGTGCCAGTGTCTTGCAGCCATTGAGCCTGTAGCCCAAGGTTGGGTGCTACCCAGTGGTGAAGGAGGCAATTTACATCCTACACTGTAAAGTGCTAGGAGTGTCTAGAAAAGCACTATATAAATACAATGATAATTCATTCATAGTTTGAGGCCATGACCGTGAATTGCATGCAATAGTATTGATTCTGAATTCCAACTCAACTTCTAACATGAGGTGACAGTGGCTCAGGAGGTAAAGTGGTCGCTTGGTAATCGGAAGGTTCCCGGTTCGATTCCCACTCCTCCCGGGGAGCATGTCAAAGTGTCCTTGAGCAAGAAAACGTAACCCCTAATTGCTCCAAATGAGCAGGTTGGCACCTTGCACCGTTGGTGTGTGAATGGGTGAATGTGAGGAACAAAATCGCAAAGCGCTTTGGATAAAATCGCTATATAAATGCACCATTTAACACACACATTAGAAAGAGATAAAGTAACAGTCTTATCCGACCCATATTTGACCGTTGGGCTTTAAAGTTAAAACCGCTCTGATTTTCTAATTCTCTCGGACACAAAAGTCAAAACACCACTTCAGAACCCTGACTTGTATTGTTAAAAGTAGAAGTGTTTACACTCACTAGAACAGATAATGGCTAGATGATGCCTCAACCACAATCTAAAATTGTTATTGATTTGCTTGATTTATTTGGATGTATCTTAGCTAACCGACTAATCGTCCAAGAATCAGGAATAATCCAACACCAATCTCTCTGAGCAGGGTTTTACTCACACTAGTCTGAGCAGGGTTTTGGTCTGAGATTTGTTAGAAAAGGTACACAACAGGGGTACATTGTACATCCAACTATCGAAGTCTGCTGCGCAAACTAAACTGAGTGTGTTTGGTTAGAGTGTCTCTCTCTCCACACCTCTCTCTCTCCCTCTCTCTCGCTAAGAGACAGTAGGCTACAGACAAACACCCAGTCAAGCCCAACTCAGCCAGGAACAAGACATGGCAAGCCTAGTTAACACTTTGAGCGCCACGCCTGGTTTTCCGTTTTACCGCTTGAATGCCACCATCGGCGCCAATGTTAACGTTAATATCGCCTAATCTATGTTTTAAATTATGGCTATGTGTCTAATCTGCCCATCGCATTATCAAAGACTATTTCCCAGTCAGTGCTGTGAAGGCAGATTGTTTTTTTATCTCGTCGTTTCCGTTTCAGAGCAGTTAGAAAAGCCCCCGTTTTGATATAAAAAAACAGCTCATTCTGGAGCATTCTATGAAAATCGTCTTTTAGTGGAATATTCCACAACGTTGATATTCGTCGGCCTTTTTATGAATAGTTTTCAAATAAACACTAGATGATCAATATTATACGTGCACGCAAGCACATTACGGCCGCGCACTGATAATCGCTCCGTTGATTTCCTCACGGACTTTTACAGTGAAACCGAAAGAAGACATTTCACAAAACAGCTTATAACTTCATCAAACTTACTCTGATTATCCTACCACTGATAACATAGAGTCCTTACCTGACATCAGATGGTATCCAACTGGTATATTCCAATTCCTGATCACCATTCGAAAAAATCGATACGTGTATGGATCCAACGCGATACAGTAGAACTCCATGATCCGCGGGGCTCTGAGGCTCCAGAATGAACTCTGGTAACCCCGGCTGGATCAGTGAACTGGAAAATGTGGAGTACCGGATTTTTTCCCCCATTCATTTTCATTGAGTCCATTCCAAAATCACTTATGTCATCTGGGAGACGACAGGGGGCGCTTTTTTCCACAGTGATCGCCGGCGCCCTTCGGCTATACTCGGGTAGGCTCGGGTGATGCAATAATTGTTCGGATAAAAAAAAAAAAAAAAAAAAAAAATCAGAGAAATCTCGTGAGTGGCATTCTACGTCACTATTAAAAACCCGAGAAATCTTGTGAGTGGCACTCAAAGTGTTAAGCAAGACCCAGCCAAGAACAAGACTAGGCAAGCCTAGTTAAGCAAGACACAGCCAAGAATGAGACATGGCAAGCCTAATTAAGCAAGATACAGCCAAGAACAAGAATAGGCAAGCCTAGTTAAGCAAGACCCAGCCAAGAACAAGACATGGCAAACCTAATTAAGCAAGACCCAGCCAAGAACAAGACTAGGCAAGCCTAGTTAAGCAAGACCCAGCCAAGAACGAATCTAGGCAAGCAATTATTATTATACATTTTTTTAATACAGTATATCTATATTTTTATCATGTAAAAGTTTATATATAAAATCTGCAAATGGATTATGCAAAACAACTCCCAATGTAATATTTCTTCCCCATCTTACCGCTGACAATCTTTTGAGCGGGATTTCCAAGAGTCTTGTCTGTAGTTTAGCTCCACTCTTCTCTCCAAGCTCCTCATAACCTTGGATTACAAACCAGTCTGTGTCCTTTTCTGAAACTGAGAGAACAGTCACATTTTTATTTGTTTATTAGAAAAGATCACCATTAGCTGATGCCAATGGCACCAGCTAGTCTTCCTGAGGTCCAAAGTCCCACATATCAATATATACATACAAATATACATACACACGCGCACATATATACACTGAATAAAAAAAAAATTTCTTTAAAAAAAGTTTTTATCATCATTCCATTTGGGCTGTGGAGTGTGCTTAACACATTAACTGCCAAAGAGTTTGCCCGTCTCATACCACTCTCTGCCACCACTCTAAGCCTATGGAGATGTTCACCTTCTTTGCAGGGCTATAACTTTTAAAATTGTATTGCTAAATTGACATTACTATGGCCCATTCAACATCGATTATCTATCGTTCAGGATGTAGGAACGTTATACTTTTTCATTCATAGATTCATACGAAAATACCGTCTACTCTAGAATATAAATATGTTTTTATCGTTTTCTGCAGTAATTCCTAGAACGTGAGTTATAGGCATAAACGCATATATAGATTATCAACTGCCGTTTGTTGCCGATACACGCTATATTAAAAATTTCAACTGTACATGATCCTAAATGTTATGAAACACGCTGAAAGTAACGTTACTGTCCTCTTACCGTTTGCCGATGAGACTGGAGGAAAAAGATCCCACTTATTTGACGTGGATCGACTAGATCCATTTCCGGTTTGTATAATAATAATAAACGCCCAAATCATATCGATTATTAAGTTATGGCAGCGATCCATATACACTGATGTGTGTCTAGAGTACCGCAACAATATGCGAGTGCCGGACGCATTTCCCAGATGCACGGAGATCACCAGAGATCCATTTCCGGTTGTAACTCGCCCGATCATTCACCAGGCGGCAGTATTGAAGCGTTGCAGAGTTGTGCAGGCTCCCACTGTATCAGCCGAGGCTGGGTGAGGGAATTATGAATACCATGGCGGAAAAAATGAAATATGATCTCAATAACGTCGTACGCCGTGGAATGGCAGAATTAGCATGACCTTGAAACACGTTGTACGACGTTATTGGCGCCCAATGTGTTAATGTCTGAAGGACTCGACTGAAGGCTTCTTGTCCTCTGCGAAAGCATGCAATTGGTCCACCAGATGGATACATCTTGATATTTGTCTAGTGTGTTCATTAGACAGGTGAAATCCTCTTTCAGTGCCTCTGTGTCCGTTTTCTTAGGCAGTTAGCATCGCTGGTATGTGCGCCATTAGCGTTAGCCACGCTTATAGGCCTCTTTGCTTTTGGAAAGAGTGAAAAAAAAATATATATATATATATTGTGCAGAGGTTGGCAGTCGACTATGGCTCCTTTCGATTGATTAGTCGACTATTCGACTAGTCATGGTCAGCCCTAGTCATTTGTAATCAGATTTGTTATTTGACTTGCCACAAATCTCACCCCACTTATTGTCTAGTGATTAATTCTGTATTTACAGGTGAAAACTGACCGGAAGAACAGGCTGCAGGGAGACCATCTGGCCGCTTGTATGCGTCTCAGCATCAATGGGCCCCCTACCAGTGAATTCCCTACCAAAGAGCCCTGGAGCTTTTGTTTCAAAAGCCCAGGAAAATGAAATGCTCTAAGGCAGAATGTAGCCTATGCCACTGAGAGTTCTTAGGTGTAAAGTGCTGTTGTAGTGTTATGATTTGTGTATATTAGACAGTTAGTATGTTCTATGTATCTATGTTTTCTATTTAAACTGCCTAAGTAATTTTTTGGCCAAATTGATATTTTTTCCTAACTCTACTCTCCTCACACTGCTGCACCACCCTGGCTTAGTGGCTGCGTCCTCAGCCAATCAAAACCTTGTTATTTTAAACATTTCTTTCTGCCTAACTCACTCGTGTGACTTGTGTGAAAATTAGTTTTTTCTTCTTTTCCGAAAGTCTTGAAAAATGACTTAGGCAGTTATCCTATGAGGCTAACAATATCTATGTTCAATACAAATAGTGTACATTTAAGTGTTGAGGCATGTCATTAATCTTGACTTTTACCCTGATTACAACTACACTGCAAACAAATTGTATCTTATCAAGTGAAAATATCTTGTATTTGGTACAATAATTTAAACAAGATATTTTCACTTGATAAGATTTCATTTTTTGCAGTGTACAAATATGCAGCTACCTGAGCCTCCAGAGCACTTCTAGTAGGGCTGGACGGTATGGTCTAAAATGTATATCACAGTATAATTTGAAGCATAGACGGTAACGGTATATATCACGGTATATTAACTTATCTTAAAATGTCTATATAAATGCTTCTGAAGGGGTAAAACACTGGTATGGCAGCTATTATTAGACGGTAATGTATAGAGCAGTTGCTTATTGGAATAAAATACCCAGAAATATAACTGTGATAAGGAACAAATTTATGCTTAAAAAAAAGTTTAAAATTGCGCTCATGAATAATGAGTAACATTTTGGCCATTGACTTTTGAAATTAGTATGGAAATATAAAGGTGATCGGTGACTTGAGAAAAGTTATGCTATAATATGAGTTCAAATCATATATGATTTTGATCTATTTTGTTCTTATGGATTGAATATGTAATTTGTATTTTATGGTTGAGAATTGTGATATCTAACTTATGAATATTGAGTGAGCTTTTATTCACGGTTTTGTTCGTTGTGATGTTTTCTTGTGAGTACTTCAATGTTTGTGGTTTTATATTTTTATTTTACTTTTTGTATGTTTGTATTTTTTATATTTTTAATGTTTGGACCCCAGGAGGGGACTAATGGGGATCCACAATAAAACAATAAATAAAACAATTACTGTACTCTTGTATTACTAGGACATATTTCACATAGTACAGAGGTATTTTAAGAACATTTATTGTGCAAAACTGCAATAGAAAAATGCAAAACCTTTTCTCAAGTGTCTGCAGGCAGGTAACGTAATGCGTATCTTGGATCCAGTGCTTTGACCATGTCTTTAAAGCCCTTTCTATCGACAGTTTGAAAAGGAACCATGTCATACACAAGTAAACAGTGACAGCGTTTGTTATGTCGGTCCACCGCTGGCTTTTTTTGTCGTTTAACTTAACACTTTAATTGCCAAATGACGAGTTTCGGCGTCTTTCCTAGCCATGCTCAAGTTGCAGAGGACGCCGTAACTCGTCTTTGATATCAATATTTCAAAAATCTGTGATCGGAATCATATTTTCCATCCGCAGCCCTGAGACCCACCGAAAAGCCCCACTCAACTCTCTAGCGGTTCAAGAGCGCCATCTGGTGGCCGATCGGCAGATCGCCAAACAGGAAGTCATGTGGATGAAGTGGTGATCACCCATATTACTTCCGGGCACTCGCTATAGGTCCCGGGACTCGAGCTCGACACAATACATAGCGATCCGTTGCCAATAACTCGATAAACAACATGATTTGGACGTATATACTATTATACAACCTGGAAATGGACCGGGTATTTCGACATCCCATAATGGAAAACTGTCTACTCCACGCTGATCGCCCAACGGCCCGAGGAGACTGGGGTGAGTTTTAGCATGTAGAATTACCGTGTTCGATACTAACTGCTATGATGAACATTTGACCCACATTAGATGAATGGTATAACGCTGCCCATGGAATTATAAACGCCCCCTCGCCCATCCGGTCAACATCAGATGACGTGTAGTAACTTCTAGAACCATGTCCAGTTGGAATTTTTTATATCGCGCCGATTGCTATCAAACTGTATTTCATCATCAATATAATGCATTTGGGGCTATAGATCACGTTCTGGAGAAAGCTGCAGAAAGAGATGAAAACATACTTATACTTTAGACCATATTTTAGTGTTTATTGTTCGTTGAGCAGCCTGATGGCCTGGGGATAGAAGCTTCTTCTGAGTCTTTCTGTGCTCGCCTTGAGACTCCGGTATCGTTTGCCTGACCGCAGCAGTTCAAAGAGGCAGTTGTTCGGGTGGCTGGAGTCCTTGATGATTCTCTTAGCCTTGCCCCTGCACCGCTTGTTGTAAATGTTCTGGAGGGTGGGGAGCCCCCCTCCAATTGTGCGTTCGGCTGAACGTGTCACTCTTTGTAGTCTGCTTCGGTCTTGTGCAGTGCCATTCCCAAACCAGGAGGTGATGTTGCCAGTCAGGATGCTCTCTATTGTACATGAGTAGAAGTTCTTAAGGATCTTCTGACTGACTTGGAACTTCCTTAGGCGCCTGAGGAAGTAGAGGCGTTGTCGTGCCTTCTTCACAACACTGTCAATGTGTGTGGTCCATGTCAAGTCCTCGGATATGTGGGCTCCGAGGTACTTAAAGCTGTTCACTCACTCAACCGGTGCCCCGTCGATGCTGAGGGGGCTGTAGTCCTTGACCCCCGACCTCCTGAAGTCCACAATCATCTCCTTTGTTTTGCTGACGTTCAGAGAAAGGCTGTTCTCCTGGCACCATCCCGCCAGGACCTTGACCTCTTCCAGGTAGGCCCTCTCGTTGTTTGCAGAGATCAGGCCCACCACTACTGTGTGTACAGGGAGTAGAGGAGGGGACTCAGAACACAGCCCTGGGGGGCCCCTATGTTGAGGGTGATGGATGAGGAGGTGCAGTTGCCTGCTCTTACCACCTGGGGTCTGCCCGTCAGGAAGTCCAAGACCCACTGGCAGAGGTCATAGTTCAAGCCCAGGTCCCTGAGCTTGGCTATGAGTTTGGAGGGGGCTATGGTATTGAATGCCGAGCTGTAGTCGATGAATAGCATTCTCACATAGTTCCCCTTCCTCTTGTCCAGGACGTGATGCTGCTGTGTGCAGCACATGGGCTATGGCGTCCTCCGTGGACCTGTTGGGGCGGTATGCAAATTGCATGGGGTCCAGGTTGATGGGGAGGGAGGAGCAGATGTAGCCCTTTACTAGCTTCTCAAAGCACTTCATGGCTATGGAGGTGAGAGCTACAGGGCGGTAGTCGTTGTAACCTAACGCGTGTTGTGATGACGTAATAAAAACGCGGCTTCAGTCATTCAAGTTCTGCATCCTGTGATAACTCCTCTTGGGACTCGGGAGCCGCACTGTTTCTATGTAAACTCTGCGCGCAACGAGTCCAATAAATGCGTCTTTAACATGCTTTATATGATTATATCCTCGCCATTACTATATGCCCGTCACGGTTAAAAACCTTAACTAACGTTAGCGTTAAGCTAGCTAACAACACTTCAGTTCCACTTTCACTCGTCTCTCTTAAACTACGTCATCCCCCGCTAAGAGTAACAGGAGATGTAGTAAATACAAGTCCTTCCATGTAGGCTAGAACGCAGTGAATTATGACAGTAGTTCAAGTTTCTTTATTAGTTGTCATACAAAAATACAGAGTACTTTTATATAAAATGCTTACTGTAGCCACTACAGTAACATCATTAAGTCTGCTATAAGCAGGGGAGGAAACTAACTTTTTGGCTTACCAGCCAACTGGCGAGTATCTGATTTTTTTTACCAGACAAACTGATTTTTTACCAGCCAAAAAAAATCGCTAATTGTGATAATTACTTCTTTGTATGTCTTAGTCTAAATTGATTTTCAATCATAGTAAAAATCACACCATGTCTCTACTCTTTAAAATATTTATTAGCATAAAACATTAATAACAGTCTCTACTCTTCACAATATTAGCATACAACATGTATTAATCACAGTCTATACTCTTCAAAATATTAGGATATCACATACCGTAATTCCTCTAATAGTAACCGGGTCTCAAATACAAGCCGGGTCTCTATTAATGGCCGGGTGCGCTCTTGAGCTAAGCAATTATAAGCCGGCCTCCTAATACAAGCCGGGTTACTAATATACTGAGCTGCATACTGAGCTAGTTACTTGATTTCACTTTGAAAACGTTGAAATGACCAGTGACCACCTGTAATTGCACTGTTTACTATTTCATACAGTACTTGGTTTCAATAAATGAACCCAGTACATTTTACTGGGTTCAAACTGACACAAAATGTTGATTTATTCATTATGATCCGTTTGAAAATTAGAAATATAGGCCTCCCTCTTATACAGGCCTCCTACAAGCCTGGTACCCGCTACAGTTGAAACAAATACAAGCCGGGGTTACTATTAGAGGAATTACGGTATTAACATGAAAGAGGGAACTATTCTGGACTGGGTTGGGCTGAACTAGGCAGTGAAAGATGCTGGGCTGGGCTGGACTAGGTTGGACTGGGTTGGGCAGGTCTAGGTTGGACTGAGTTGGGCAGTGAAAGAACCAAGCATTTCACTGTAATGTAATAGCTAAATAAAACAACTTGACTTGTTACATTTGCACTCTGGTTGTATGCCAAATGTATTCCGGTTGTACTGTACTTGTGCTGTAAGATGACAATTAGGGGTGGGAATCACCAGTTTCATCATGATACGATACGATATCGATTCTTTGGACAACGATACGATATTTGCCGATATCACAAAGTCTCTCACGATACAATACGATACGATTAGATTCAGGTGCCTGCGATCGATATGAGATGATATCATATGCCCATTTAACACAATCAGTAACATTTAGATCAACAAAAAAAAGGTAATGAAAATATCATTTGACATTTGTATATTTGAGCTCTTCCAGACATTTAAAGGAAAATCAATCTATTGTTTTTAATACAAATAGACCTCCTGTTCACTGTAAAGTGCCACCTTTTTATATATTGAGCTTTAAACTTTAAGCTACAATTTTTGGAACTCAAAACTCAAAACCTCCCTCTCCCAAACCGTTCCTACAACAATTTGTTGATGTTGCATGATCATGTATAGGCCTACATTTATTATGTATTATATTGTTTATGTTTAAATAACATTTAAACATCAAACTCCTCTGACCTCATCTGGTCTTTCCAAAGACACGCGCACACACACACACACAGAAAGGGAGAATGCTATGCTGTAACATCTACACACACGGAGCTACTGCTGTTGTTCTTGGGCGGATATGAGACTCGCCACAGGATTTTCAAAATAAGAGTATCGATATGAATCGATCTTATTACATCGCATCGATCCGATTCGATTGTTGATAATTACATCGATGTATCGATCTGGATCGATGTATCGTCCCACCCCTAATGACAATACATTGGAACCGAATCGACAACGCTAGGGGTTCAGCAGGTGTATTCTGAATGCCAAGTATGACAACATCACCGTTGTGAAGGGCATATGGGCGAGTGGTGATATGGGGGGAAACCCGGTAATAATAAAATGTCACTCGGCTGCATTTGAGCAAAGCCGCTCAGTATAGTCCACTATGTTGAACTCGCGTTATGGTAGCTTGTTACATGCTAGGTAGCTAGCCGGCTAATGCTGGTTGACTTGTCATTCTCATCCGACTCGAAGGAGACGCGTCGCATGCTGTTGTTCGCCCCCATGTCAGACCGCACTGATATCCGAGAGCGACGACACTACATGCAATTATTTTCATCCACTGATGTGTTTTTGTCTAAGTTTGTCTACGTTGTCAAGCCGGTGGCAGGAGTCTGTAGGTCCGCGCGCAGTGATCTGTCCACTTCCCCTAGATGGGCGGCATCTTCTAGAAAATGAGTGTTCATTGGAGGAGCTTAGAGCGCATCTGTACAACGATGATGTTCATTGGTTATGGTTGGATTATTATGAGGCGCAAATGGGAGGAATCAAGGGGGGAGTCAGAGTTCGGCTTGTGCCAGTGAGCGAATCAGCAGATTGCAGAATGATTTTTTTGTTTTGTTTTGTAATTACTAGTACTCGCCAGATTGGCGAGTGCTCTTCATGAATTACTCGCCAAATGTAAAAAATACTCGCATTTGGCGAGTAAAGTGGCCTAATTTCCTCCCCTGGCTATAAACTATTCTCCCTCTTGTGTGTGCAGATCTTTATGCAGTTTTAAAGCACCTTGGCTTTGTTCTGAAAGCACTTGGTTGTAGTTATCCTACAGAGAAAAGAAAATGCACTTGACTTTTATTAATATTATTTAAGTTAAGTTTTGACATAATCAGGTAGCTGAACAAAAAAAAAGACATTATATATATATATTTCTATTAATCATTTTCGGCCTTTCGGCATTCGGTTTTCGACCAACTGTTTCCTATTTTCGGTATCCGTTTCGGCCAAGAATTTCCCATTCGGTGCATCCCTATTTTTTACCGATACCGATATACCGATATTGTCCAACTCTTAATTTCCGATACCGATATATGCAGGGTCCCCCCCCCATGCAGTAGGAGTAGGAAGACGTTGGGAACTAGGCTAATGGAGGAACCTACTTCCAGTGACTGACGCTAAGCTAGGCTAACGGTGCGTGTCTTCCTACTCCTACTGCATGGACAGAGAAGAAAAAGGTATGCATCTTCTTGTCTAACTCCAGGGTAGATGGCAAATCAGCTAATTTCCCAAAATGTTGGAGTTTTCCTTTAAGGTGAGTTAATAAATTCACTCTGAAAATCTGCTCCGCTCTGATAAACTGACTCTTGGTCAGAGCGTCCAGTGTGCACTCTGAGCCCTCAGAATTTCCGAACAACTTGAGTTCGCTCGCTCTGACACTGGTTGTAAATAGTTATGAGTGTTGTATGTGCCTCCCTGTATTGTAAATAGTTCATATGTGTGTTGTCACAACTGTATGTATAATTGTAAATAAGTTAATTTATGTGTTGTAAATAAATATTGTTAATATTTATTTACCTAATTTATGTGCAATCATTTCATTTCAGCTCAGTGTAGAGAAATGCACCGATACCAACAACCGCCTTACTGCGCACGTCTATGACGACACTGTTGACACCACATATCCGTGACACGCGCGCCCCGCGAAAACACTAGTCATTTTGGGGGCCTACCACCCCCCCTGAAAAAAATCCTAGGGGAAACACTGAAATGAAAATCACAGATTGGGGCTTAATGGAAAGAATGAGAGGAGGGAAAGCTATGGACACACAGACAGAGAGACAACTGTGCTGCAACAGAAGAAAGACAACAAGAGAAAATAAAGACAATAAAACGAAAAGTAACATACTGATATCCTGATGGTCTGTGGGCTCCTCCTTCAGCCCAGTGGAAATATCCATGGTTGGGTCTAGTGTGTCCTGAGCCTCTTCTTTCTTAATCATCAGTAGGTCGCTGGGTGGATCTGGAGCAGAGGGAGACAGCAACTAAGAACTTACAGTAGCATGGAAAAGTATTTGGCCACTTTCTGATTTCCTCTGTAATTACATCCTCCTTCCTATTGACCCAAGATGGCGGCGCATACACAACACGAAGGGAAACAGCAAGAGCTCAGGGGCTCGGGAGGTAGAACGGTTGTCTGGTATAATACATTTTAACGTGTGAGAAACGCAGCCAATCAAGTCACTTTGCTTTGATTTCTGGCACGCATGTTTCTTGGTAGCAGATAGGAATTTGAGAGGGTAGATCTGGGGCAGAAGGAGACAGCAAAATAAAGTACACCAAATAGTTAGGCTACATGTGAACAGAGTTTGATGAAATGAAAGAATGAGAGACAAAGCTATGGAGACAAAGCTATACAAATATGATAGAGCAGAGGAAGGAGAAGACAGAATCAAGATAAGAGAAAAAAAGGTAACATGCTGATATCCTGGTGGTCTGTGGGCTCCTCCTTCATCTCAAAGGAAGTATCCTTGGGTGGGTCTAGCGCAGGAGTCGGCAATTAGGTTTGGCAGCGGGCCAATTTTTCCCCAAGCCATTGAATGGCGGGCCAGAACCAAAAACAATGGCTAATTTAATATATAATATATAATAACTAACTGAGCTGATCTGTCTCCTAAGTATTCACATAGTAAAATTGTGGGGCGGCTTTGGCTCAGGGGTAGAGCGGTATGAACGAATAATGGACTCTGTGAAGCGCTCTGGGTGTCATGAGCGTTATATAAATCCAAGCCATTATTATTATTATATTAATAAAAGTGACAACACAGCGTATCCCTTGTTCTAATTTATGTTACTTTAAAAGGTGATGCGTCTGTTGTGTTCAAAATAACTTGGATACGACAATAACACCTCACCGATGCTGAGGCATTATAGAGCAGTAGTTCTCAACTGATGGGTCGCGTGGCCATTTTGAGTGGGTCGCGGATGTGTGTGTGGAGAAGAAATTGAGGGGGAAAGTGTTTTATTTCGCAGTCTACAGAATTTCTGATATGATACATTTATTTATATTGCGCCCCCTCAACCAATAGTTACATCGGCCCGGGGCGCATCCCGGGAAAGAAAGAGAAACAAAAAAGACATGCAGGCCAACCAAGCCGATAAAGAACGGACAGACATAATACACCAGTCATACTACAATACAAAAATAGCTCATGGATTGTTTATGGCGAAAAGGTGGGCTTTGAGCATCATGGCCTTAAAAGGTCCGTAGAGTGCTTGCAGATTTTGCTGGACTTTTATTTTGAAGCACATACGTTTCCCATGACGCAGTGCGCGTGCAGTAGCAGTTTGCTGCCAGCGTTGTCATGACAGTAACACTAATGTCATCACATCAGTTACCGCCCATCGATTCAAGCATTTGTAAACATGGCGAAACGCAAATACGACAGACTACATTAAATATGAGTTTTCTTACATTGAGGACAAAAGAGAGAGACAAAAACCTCAGTATGTTGTGTGCAGTGAAGTGTTAGCACATGAAAGCATTAAGCCATGAAGAATGAAACGCCATTTACCGTTAGCTAGATACCGTTAGACAATGCCTCATGTATTAAACTAAAAGTGAATAGTTGACTGGGTCATTTTGTTTAAACAGTAACGTTAGCTAACGTTAGTTCACAGAGGTCCCATGCACTAGACTAGAGCAGACTGTTGCCGGAGGCAATAGGAGCCTCTGTTGACACGGGTCTGGGAGGGGCAGGGGAGGAGGAGGAGGGGCCGTGCGCTGCAGCTCTGTGTGCCTGAGAGAGAAGTCAGCGAGTGAGAACTCCGCTAAGAATTGGATCATGTTTTTCGATCGGTTTTCACGATCGGCGAAAATAAACCATTATCGGAATTCACCGATCTCATATTTATACTGAATATCGGCCGATACCGATCGCTGGCCAATCGATCAGGGCATCCCTAATCATTGGCGTTCAGTTACAGCTATATTGGCCAACATTAGCCAGCCAGCTACAGCACCACGAACTGCCAGCCAGCTGGCCACCCCCAATCCAGCCAACCGTACAAAATACGATCTCAGCCAAATCACATAGATTTGTACAGTTAGTTAGCCATTCCATTGCGAATTAATAGGTAGCGCCAGCCAGTATTAGCTAGCTAGTAGCTAGGTAGCTAACGTTAGCCAACTAAGAACGATAGCTAGCTAGCCAACAGCTAGCCAACAACATATCAGCTGTTGATATAATGAGCCAATCCGTAGATAGCCAGCTAGATAACAAGACAACGCCTCATGTATTAGACTAAATTCAATAGTTTACTGGGCCATATTTGTTTAGGCATAACAAAAAATTTGTTTGTTTCCTGTTGGTTGTCAGTTAAGGCCATGGGTAGGTAGGGAATTTATTTTATTACATTTTTTATTTTATTCTTTCCCATGGCGACTATGGATATGGAATTTCTTTATTTAATTAAAATGTTCACAACAACATGGATGCATGTACTCTGCCAGCATGTGTAATATCCATAATACTAAAGGTTTGACTAAGATTTCTATGAAACTTTATTCAAAAAAAAAAAAAAAAAAAAAAAAATATTTTTTATTATTAATTTTTTTTTAACTCATAAAATATATTGGGTCGCACCTAAATCAGCAGGGTCGGTCGGCAACCGGAAACAACCCATTTTTTTTTAGGCCTTAATGATTCAGTGATGTTGAAAGGAGAGCTGTCGAGGCTCTGCACTTGGGAGCGAGTGAGAGGATTTTGTGTTGACAAGACAGGTCCGGGAGGCGTGAATACTTTCGACAACAAATGTTTGTTTCCGCGTTCGAGTTTTGCGCTCTGATTGGCCAGGTCATGTGACATGTGCGCCAGGGTTCGAAATTAACGGGGGCTTGGGGCATAATGCCCTTGAAAATGGACAAAATGCCCTCGAAAAGCAGTTAAGGGGGGCACAAAATGCCCCCGACAGTTTACTAATTATATATATATATATTTATCCGGTAATGGAGCGTCTGTGTATCGTACGGTTCAGATGACGCGCAAATAAAAAAAAATCATTTGGCAGAGCCGGGAGAGGTGAGCACTGGCTGCAGGCAGCAACAGCAGCAGCACTGCAGCCAGGTGCTAGTCAGTTTGTGTAAAAATGGCAAGCACAATATAAATCAATCTTCATTACGACTTTAAAAACATAGCCATTAACATTACATAGGCCTACACACATCTTGCCATAGCGTTGCAGTTTGTACAACACAACGCACGTTTTAACTATGGTAGCCCGACGCAGCCCGCAAGCTAATACTGTACAGTCAATGAAATGTCACCGTAGCTACTAGCTACTGTAGCAGAGGAGGAAATGGGAGTCTGAGAGGCGGGGTGTTTAAAGACAATGATAGGCGTTTATTCAACATCCAAGAAGGCTAACATACAACTGTGTTTTACTAACTCCAACCGGGACTATTGCCGCTGTCCCACTGCATGTTGATGTTATGAACTCCTCCGGAGCTGATAACATTGCCTGAGCTGGCGGTCCGTGACGCTAAAATGTCCGTGGGGACCCGGCGCCAACCCATAGATAGTTCCAACTCACCGAATTACGTAATCCACCACAGTTGCACTCAATATTTAAATAATGTTAGTCTAAATTAATGTAGACAGATACATAATAATTTCAAGCAGAAAACCAATCTTTCCGTTAAGAACTGACAATCAGGGAATTTAAACATGGTTGACAGTTTTTTTGTGTTTATATTAAAGAAAGGAAAGTCTAGTGCTGGCTGAGCATAGTTTGTTTGCACTAAGTTAATACTTTGACAAATGTAGCCTATATTTTTCAGTCAGTTCGGTCTTTGTGTGCCAAACATTATTTAAGGCTGTAAACACTGTAACACTGTAAACCTTTTTATTTATTTTTTATAAATGAGAAACATGTTTAGATTTTAATAAAAATTTACGTATATCGAACCGAACCCAAAACCGTGACCCCAAAACCGTGATACGAACCGAACCGTCCATTTTGTGAACCGTCCCACCCCTACCGTTTATCATAAAAATTCAGTGCCCCCGAAATAAAATAAAAAAACCACGAAAATCAATTAAGGGGGGCAAAAAAAGCCCTTGAATTTATTTTTTTTTCTAACCCTTGTGCGCCAATCGTGGGACAGACAGCCTGCAAACTACCTGGCGTTCTATCGCCATGCTCTAAGACAAACTCTAACCTTAACCAACTTCGAAAGAGCGCCTAAGCTTAACCAGTGTAGAAACGTGCGGTCCCACGATTGGGCGTACATGTCACATGATGACCAGAAATGACCTGGCCAATCAGAGACGCGGAAACAAACATTTGTTGTCTAAAGTATTCAGGCGTCCGGGAGGGGGGCAATGCCCCAGCAGCGTGTGTGCGCGTTTGTCAACAAGGAGAGAAGCTGTAGGAGAGAAAACCGTGATGTACGTGCATCCAAGCTGACTGCTGTTTTTTAAGAAACGTCTTTTATTTTTTTTTACACAAACGTTTCTGTGCGCGACAGATTTCATTTGCGCATTTGGACATGTGCGCGCACAGGCGCACCTTAGGAGGGAACATTGGTTGGGTGGGGGAGTGTTTTTTTTTTGCATTTACCAGGGCCCGTTTCTAATTGCAGCCACCCGTAGGTGCTCTTTGAGAGCGGTTTTGAAGGAGGGTAGGGATTCACATTATTTTACGGCTGTAGGTAGGGCGTTCCACATTATTGTGGTGGCCTAGTTGTGAAACGTGTTTAGTCCATTGTTTGAGTCGAATCTGGGTTGGACGTGATTTGTGGAACTCCCTCTGGTGTTGTGGTCATGAACTTCACTAAGCTTGTTACTCAGCTGATAAGAGTTGTACCCTTCCTGCTGTCTTGTAGTACAAAACTTGTAAGTCGCTTTGGATAAAAGCATCAGCTAAATGACTAAATGTAAAAATGTACATGGGTATCTTTGTGGTGTAGTGTATCTTGAAGACCAGGCCGATGTGCAAGTTGCTGTACTCTGTCGTCTACTCTAAGCCATCCTAGATTGTCAAAATGGGCAGGGGTAAGGTGGGTTTTTAGGAGTAAGGCCAAGCAGTAGCCTGACCAGTTTGTTTTGTGATGTTTGGAGCCTTGTTTTTAGGGCCTTTGAGGTGCTTTGGTACCATGAGGACGTGCAAGTATAGTTGTTGTGAAGGGCCAGATTAAACCGAATATATATATTTATTTATATATATATATTTAATTGTATTTGTATATTCTCTAATATTCCCTGATATCCCTTGTATATTCCTTGTACAATATGCATTGAATATCCATTCTAGCCTACTGAACATCCCATAATAGTCTCCATTCTACTATTGGTCGAGACCTTGGTGCCAGGCTGCCATACCCCTCAGACCCAGTTCAAACGTACCGCTCGACATGTACGAACAAGTCCTAGTTCCGCGTAGGAATTTGGCTACCGCACCACTAATGGGACTATTTGTTCATAGTGCGTATATATACTGCGCTACTAAAGTAGGACTTTCTTTTCAGTCCAGTTTCCTACCCTCCAATAGAGTCACAGACGTAAAGCCTCCCCGCGATGCCACGTGTGGGAGTAAGGCCAAGTTCGGCCTACCATCGGTATTGAGACATCGTGTATATTAATATTTGAATAGTCATATTTGGCACTATATCGTCGAGTTGGACGTAGTCTATTAAGCTAATAATAGTCTGTTAATATATAGTGCTTCGTGCGGTGAGAATACTACCGTAGTCAGTACCCCATCGTTTCGGGCAGAGAACTGGCTGCTTACCCAGGGTGGTTGACCCTATGTGAAGCTGCACCCGAGGAGCCCCAGAGCCGACGAGCGAGTGGACCTGTATACCGGATTATTCTACCGACGACAGCCCGCCTTCCCAGGCACGGATTATGCTTTGGATACTTTGATTATTCTATGGATAAAGACCCCCGACACTACCGTGTGTTGGAACCCCCCCCCTGGAGAGGACGCAAGGTGAGGAGACGCTCTGCAAGACGAGGTCTCTCCACATCTCTCCCCCGTGGACCGGAGAGAGCCGGCCCACAAAGAGTCCACCTGCTTTCATCTGTGGTCCAAGGATCGCCGGCGCATTGAACGGCACTACAGTGGGTTCACCTGGGATACCCTTGGCCGGACGAGGCAGCTGGATTCTACCCCCCCCCCCCTCCTACTCCTGTCGGCTTACAAGCGACCGGATTAACCCCCTCTAGTGTATCCAGCCTATAATCATTAAAGTATCATTGCTGTTATTCCTTAACTATTCCAGGTCGTATATTTACCACCTGCGCCTTCAGAGATTGGACATTATCTATTGATATACCGACGAATACTCCTTGCCATAAAAGTGCATACTATTTCAATTCATAAATGTAATTAAGTGATTAAGTGCTTATTCTACACACCATCGCTGTGTAGGAAATAAAGACCTGTTTCTAATTCGTACATTTGTGTTGGATCCGTTTCATCTACGTGAGAGTGTTCATGATAATATATTTATGCCGTGTACTGGGTGGCCGAATATTAAGTACAAAGGTAGTGGTAGTAAGTATCATATCTAGTAATACAGTCAGGGAATTGTACCCCTCAGTTACAATTGGTCCTTCGAGCCGGAGGGTAATTAGTGTAATATTAATATAGTGTTATTAATATTGAAATGGCCTATGATGAACACTCCACGAAACGATCCTCCTAACCAACGCCCGCAGCGCGAACGACGGCTCCCTCAGTACTTAGAGGCTTACGCTGTCAGTCAACAACCTAGTCTTCTACTAACAGTAAACGCGGTAAAACTAGAAAGTAAAAGTATGTCTAACCCCAACGCCCAGACTACCCCGACCATAGAGGCCCCTACGGGCTCTAATGTAACTGACCAAGTTCACGGTGGGGACCAGTGGGAACCAGACATGACTTCACACCCCGCCAGTACTGAAGAAGTAGTCCCCGATGAGTCCCGGGAGGAATACAACGCTACCGAGAGAGAACTCGGCACGGAAGAAGACGGGGAGAGCACCGTGGAGATAGAGCTCCAAGGCTCCGCAAGGAGTACCCCGAGGGAAGGCTCCCCTATACAACCGCCTTCTCCCAGCGAGGCAGAGAGGACCCTACAGCAGGCATTCCTCGTCAGCCTGAAAGCCTCTACTGAACGCGATAGACTCCAGGGTGAACGCGATCGATTGCAGCTACAGCAACGGAGCGAAGAAGAGCACATACGCCTGGAAATAAGACGCATTCAGATGGAAGAGAATGTGGCCCGAGACCGAGCAGACAGCCAGCGAGCAGCTGCTGGTGCTCTACGGGACGCAGAGCGCGACAGACAGCAAGCGCAACTAATAGAACAGCTGATCAGACGGACAACACCCTCTCCCTCCGCCAGAGGCTCCAGGAACTCGTCTAGACACACCTCCAGGGCGGCATCCCCTAGCCGAGTAAACAACCCTGAACTTGACCAACAGACGAGGTCTATACCCCCCACAGACCACCTCCCCCCACCGGTCCAAGCGAGACCTAGCAACCGGGAAGGAGCAGCATATCCTGTGGAGAGGCTAAACCAGAGACTACAAGCACTGGATGACCTAACTGAAGACGAAGAGGAAGAGGAGGAGAACCACGCCCGAAGACAGCACAGTACTCTACCGGACCAGGAGGTCCGGTACAGCCCAGGCTATACTCCCGCGGAGCTGCGCTACAGACCCCCGACTCTATACACGGGTGAGCACGACGCACGACCCGCACCGAGGAACAGCACCTGGACAAGCGGGCCATGGTACACTGCCGGTACCAGCCCATACCAAGGAGCGGGAGGAGACTCGCCTAGGAGGCCTCCCCCCCAACGCTCGCCGATGCATCCACAGTCAGCGTCATACATTGGCACGCCTATGGTACCCGACTTCACCCAAGAGAACCGGGCCCAGTATACAGAACTCCGCATGTGTCTGGAGACCATGTTGGTGGATGTATTGGATGAACGCCACAAATACGCCATCCTACTGCAGCACTTAAAGGTGCCCCGCGCACATAATATAGCGCTCGCCTACGCGACTTCCACCACCCCATACACAGCAGCGCTGGTAGCATTGGACCAGAGGTATGGGCGCATATGGGATTACGTGATCCAGGAGATCCGACACATCGACCGCTTACCCCCAGCAATAGACAATCGAGCACTGGACGACCTGTCCATCAGAGTGCAGTCCCTGGTAGGGATGTTGGGAGCGCAAAGAGAGAAGGGGAAGTATGAACTTTACGCCAACTCAAATGTGGAAAGGATCCTGGAGAAGCTGCCGCCCGCTCGTCAGGAGCGCTTTAGGCGGCAGAGGGACCACAGAGACCCGAATGGCCCCGAACCGAACCTCCTCGATCTAGCAGACTTCCTGGCGAGAGAAGTCAGCAGCCTACGGCTAGATACATTCGGACGGAGCACCCCTGGCTCCAGAGAAGGAACCAGACGACTAAATGATGGAAGAAGATCGGTGACTGTGATGCACCAATCGGAGTCAGTACCGAGCAGCAGGAGCCACAGTACCCCCTCCAGAACGGAGAAGTGGAAGATAGTGTGCCCCTACTGTGAGAAAGAACACTGGCTAGCGCAATGTGACTCCTTCCCCAAGCTGAACGCGGAGGAAGCAGGTCAATGGATAAAGTCCAACAAGCGCTGTTTTCGCTGTGCGCGCTCACACATGGCAGCCGAATGCCGCTTAAAGAAAAGGTGCACCAAGTGCGATGGAGCCCATCTGGACATACTTCACGACAGTAACAGACGGCGCCCTTCACCTGCACCATCCAGCCGCAAAGCGAGCGTCATGTACATCGATCCCAACAGCAGCAGTGGAGCCCGAGTACTCCTAAAAGTAGTGCGTGTGACACTAAGCTACCAGAATAAAGTCCTGGACACTTACGCCGTCCTCGATGACGGGTCAGAGAAGACCCTGCTGCTCGCCTCCGCTGCGGCCCAGCTAGGGCTGCGGGGAAGCGAAACCCAAATGACAATTCGGACAATAAGACGAGATTTGAAGACGATAAAGGGCGAGAATGTCTCATTCTCTATCGCAGCAAGCGGCCAGCCTGAGCGACGGTACCAGATTGCAGACGCTTTCACCAGCCAAGAAATAGGACTGTCGCGGTACACATACCCCGTCGCCAAGCTGATGGAGAAATATGCACATCTGCGCAAGTTACCGATCCCGCTCATAGACAATGCTATGCCGACCCTGTTGATAGGCAGGTCTTGCACCATGCAGACCTCATTGTCCCGATAGACCGGGTTCATACCGGACCCCGAGGCTGTCCTGCAGCAGTCGAGACCCGTTTGGGATGGACTCTCCAAGGCCCGCTCGCCAAATCTCTCAACCGAAGTACAGCCACTAGATGTCTCCACTCCCGAGTCACAGAGGGAGAAACCGCACTCCTGCAACACGTAGAGCGGCTATGGAGCTTGGAACAAATGCCCTTTAAGAATGGAAAGAAAGACATTCGCTCTAAAGATGACATTTACGCCATTCACCTCCTCGAGACAGGGACCAAGAGAGTCCCGGTCAACGGCGTGTTGAGATACGCCACGCCACTCCTGCGGCGAGAAGGAATGCCTACTTTCCACGCCAAGACAGACGCCATAGAACGGTACCTGCTGAACACGGAGCGGCGCTTAGCCAAGAACCCCGCCCAAGAGAGTGTATACCGCGCTGAGATTGAGAAGCTCATCACAGCGGGACACGTCACAAAGATGGACATTAAAGAGGCTGACCAGACCACTGAATCGTGGTACGTGCCCCACCACAAGGTCCATCACAACGGTAAAGACCGCATAGTATTTAACTGCAGCTACCAGATCGGATCCCAAAATCTGAATAAAGAGTTACTGCCCGGTCCCACACTCGGCCCCTCCCTACTCGGCGTTCTACTCCGCTTCCGCCAGGAAAAGGTGGCCATCAGCGGGGACATTAAAGGAATGTTCCTGCAGGTGAGATTAGTAGAGGCGGACAAGCCCCTGTTACGGTTCCTATGGAGAGAGAAGCCAGGAGATGAGCACCCAGCCATCTACCAATGGGAAGTCCTCCCCTTCGGAACGACGTGCAGCCCCTGCTGTGCGACATTTGCACTACAGAAACATGTAGCAGAGGACCCAGCAGCGGACGAAGAGGTCCGACACAGCGTAAAGAACAGCTTCTACGTAGACAACTGTCTACAAAGCCTTTCAACCCAGGAAGAAGCCGAGGCTCTCCTGATTAAACTCCGCGCCTCATTGATCAAAGGCGGCTTTGATCTCAGGCAGTGGGCCAGCAGCGATCCGCAAGTACTGCGCAGCCTCTCCTCCGAGGACAAGGCAGCCAGCAGCGAGACCTGGATGGCTACAATCCCGGGAGAAGCCCAGGAGATGACCCTGGGATTGGTGTGGCGATTCAAAACAGATTCGCTTCACTACAGACACAAGCCCCTGACTACGGAGCAGGGAAGGCCGGCGGCGGCGCCGACCACCAGACGGAGTGTGTACACAACACTCGCCCGACAATATGACCCGCTAGGATGTATTCTACCGTACACCACCAGGGCAAAAATGATTGTACGAGCATTGTGGGACAAGGACCAGGGCTGGGACGACCCCATTCCCGCACACCTTGCATCCACCTGGAGAGAGTGGGAGATGGAGCTCCACTCACTCCCAGGCGTTAATATGCGCCGAAGCTACTTCCCACCCACGGTGAGGCCAGAGACATGTAAAATGGACTTACACGTCTTCAGTGACGCCTCAGAGGTCGCATACGGATCAGTAGCCTACTTGCGGGCCCAAGACCAGGGGGGAGAGATCTACACAGCATTTGTCCTCGCCCGCTCGAGAATAGCCCCACGCAAGCAACAATCTATCCCACGTCTAGAGCTCTGCGCAGCCCTAGCCGGAGCGCACCTAGCCACGCTCATCCAACGTGAGCTCACCATACCGGTGTCTAGAACAATCCTGTGGTCAGATTCCACGACGGTACTCGCCTGGATCAAATCGGACTCATGCAAGTACAAAGTCTTCGTGGGAGTCAGAGTCACCGAGATTCAAGACTTAACCGAAGAGTTAACCGGAGAAACAGAGTGGCGCTACGTTGATACAAAACAGAACCCAGCTGAAGTCATCACCCGGGGGATGCCCCTGGATGACCTCACCCGTCGCAATGTCTACAGTGACGGCCCCGCATTCCTAAGACTCCCGGAAGGACAGTGGCCCATGCCTATCCCGAGGGAAGCAAGTCCAGAGGAGGTGGAAATTAAGAAGTCTGTGTTCTGTGGATTGAGCACCGTAGCCTCCACCGACCCTAACATAAACGATTGCACGTCCATAGAGAGTGCACAACAAAGAACATTCCTGCGGTACCACCCGGAGTGCAAGTCCCCCGCTGATATGTCAGCAGCTAACTACGAGGAAGCAGAATTGCTTCTACTGCAGCGAGCCCAGAGAGACTCGTTCCCCGATGAATTGGCCTGTCTACAGGGAGGAAAGCCCGTCCCATCCGACAGCAGATTAATTCACCTGGCCCCCGAGAGCGACGCTCACACCCTCATCAGAGTGGGTGGTCGCCTACGCAGAGCCCCCAATCTACCGGATGACATTAAATACCCGATCGTATTGAACAGCCGACACAAGGTCACAGAGCTGATTATAAAGAAATACGATGAGGATGTACATCACGCCAGGAGCAGTTTCCTACTGCACTACCTACCGTCTCTACAGACCCGCCAGAAGTGGGTAAAGGAGAGAGACAATTTGACAGAAGGAACAGTCGTCATGATTATTGATCAATCACTGCCCAGAGCTATGTGGCCGGCCGGCCGCGTAAGCAAAGTGATCACCGGTGCCGACGGCAAGGTCCGAGCAGCTGAAGTGCTCGTCCAGGGTCGCACTTACACCCGTCCCGTGGCAAGGCTCATAGAACTGCCTCGACTCCCAGACACAATCGATGATGACCATGACCCTACAACCCTATGACTTTGTGAAGTTGACTGACCCCTACAGCAAACCCTTATGTGTAAATAGACAACGCGATTAATCTGTCTCCGTTTAACTGATTAGGTCTGGGACCTATTCAGGGGGTGGCTGTTGTGAAGGGCCAGATTAAACCGAATATATATATTTATTTATATATATATATTTAATTGTATTTGTATATTCTCTAATATTCCCTGATATCCCTTGTATATTCCTTGTACAATATGCATTGAATATCCATTCTAGCCTACTGAACATCCCATAATAGTCTCCATTCTACTATTGGTCGAGACCTTGGTGCCAGGCTGCCATACCCCTCAGACCCAGTTCAAACGTACCGCTCGACATGTACGAACAAGTCCTAGTTCCGCGTAGGAATTTGGCTACCGCACCACTAATGGGACTATTTGTTCATAGTGCGTATATATACTGCGCTACTAAAGTAGGACTTTCTTTTCAGTCCAGTTTCTTACCCTCCAATAGAGTCACAGACGTAAAGCCTCCCCGCGATGCCACGTGTGGGAGTAAGGCCAAGTTCGGCCTACCATCGGTATTGAGACATCGTGTATATTAATATTTGAATAGTCATATTTGGCACTATATCGTCGAGTTGGACGTAGTCTATTAAGCTAATAATAGTCTGTTAATATATAGTGCTTCGTGCGGTGAGAATACTACCGTAGTCAGTACCCCATCGTTTCGGGCAGAGAACTGGCTGCTTACCCAGGGTGGTTGACCCTATGTGAAGCTGCACCCGAGGAGCCCCAGAGCCGACGAGCGAGTGGACCTGTATACCGGATTATTCTACCGACGACAGCCCGCCTTCCCAGGCACGGATTATGCTTTGGATACTTTGATTATTCTATGGATAAAGACCCCCGACACTACCGTGTGTTGGAACCCCCCCCCTGGAGAGGACGCAAGGTGAGGAGACGCTCTGCAAGACGAGGTCTCTCCACATCTCTCCCCCGTGGACCGGAGAGAGCCGGCCCACAAAGAGTCCACCTGCTTTCATCTGTGGTCCAAGGATCGCCGGCGCATTGAACGGCACTACAGTGGGTTCACCTGGGATACCCTTGGCCGGACGAGGCAGCTGGATTCTACCCCCCCCCCCCTCCTACTCCTGTCGGCTTACAAGCGACCGGATTAACCCCCTCTAGTGTATCCAGCCTATAATCATTAAAGTATCATTGCTGTTATTCCTTAACTATTCCAGGTCGTATATTTACCACCTGCGCCTTCAGAGATTGGACATTATCTATTGATATACCGACGAATACTCCTTGCCATAAAAGTGCATACTATTTCAATTCATAAATGTAATTAAGTGATTAAGTGCTTATTCTACACACCATCGCTGTGTAGGAAATAAAGACCTGTTTCTAATTCGTACATTTGTGTTGGATCCGTTTCATCTACGTGAGAGTGTTCATGATAATATATTTATGCCGTGTACTGGGTGGCCGAATATTAAGTACAAAGGTAGTGGTAGTAAGTATCATATCTAGTAATACAGTCAGGGAATTGTACCCCTCAGTTACAATAGTCATAGAAACCTTGAATGAGTGCTCATGTTAGTCTTCAAGGCATTCTTATTTACCAGAGAGTAGGCCTGCCACGATAACACATTTTGCTGGGCGATTAATTGCCCCCGAAAATATCGCGATAAGCGATATTATTGCGACCGGTTAGAGATTTTTTTTTTTTGGAGACATTTATTTCCCAAAACTTTTATTTTGAAGCCCACCGCTCCGTCTTTTCCGGTGTTTTAGACTTTTATTTTGAAGCCCACCGACCGGACCGGAAGTATTGTTGTGATTATCAGGTACTTTTTGGGTACTTTTTTAGTCCCTGCTCTGTCGTGGTTCCAAGCGAGTAGAAGTGGTACCAGAAAAGTCACGTGAAACACTGCAGACCACTGATTGGTCAGAATAGAGACGCGTCACTCGTTGGAGAGTCTGAGGGAGTCTGAACGAAAACAGAAAGCCGCCATCTTTAATGTCTCGCATAGGATTTCATAATCATTATGTTTGCAGCAGGCACAAGTGCAATAAACAAAGGATACAGTCACTGTGTATTCTGCCTCATTTATTGATTAAACAAAACAGGCATCAACACAATTTGCCACCGAGCGGAGAGTTTAGTCTTGCAAAAAGATCGCTGACTTGTTAAGGCTTGTTGTTAGGTTAGGTGCTAATGTTGTGCTAGCGTTTTAGCATGGCTATCGTACATAGCGTGATCAATATAACTCGCTATTGATTGTTTGTATGAGTAACGTTAATGCTAGTAGAATAGACACAATGAGGGGTAACGTTAGCCCCACGGAGCTCCTGTGCTGTGCTCTGTAGTAAAGCCAGCGGCCCGCCTCCCAACACGGACAGTGACTGACAAGGGGCACTGGTTCCGCCTCATTAAAACAAACGCGCAAATAGCAATTAATCGCGCCCGTCAAAATCATTGCATTCATTTTAATTATCGCAGCAATTAATCGATTTATTGCTTATCGCGGCAGGCCTACCAGAGAGGAGATCCTGTACAAAAATCGTGTTTGTTGGTTGCCATTTTGTCACAGGAAAGATTTGCCTCTAGGATGGAACCCATGTAGGTAATTTCATCTTTCCTTGTGACAATATTGTCACCCACTGTATAGGGATGCCCCCCGGACCCCGGTTCTAAACGGGAACCGGTACTAAATTAGAAAAAAACAGAGTATTGATAAAGCTCCGACGTTATCGGTACTGCTATAGATACTCTAGAAATTATTATTATTACGATTTTTTTCTCTCCGAGGAATTTAAACGTTGCAAACTATCTCTCCTCTCTCTGCACGAGAAGCGAGGCGCAGCGAGCCATTATTACACACACTCGTCGCGAGCCGCTCACACTCACACATACGGGTACTTAAGGGAGGTGCCTGTCCGTGGCTCCGTGCTGCTGAAGCGCGCTGCACACAGACAGCTCTGCATGCGCTCGTCATGGCAGAGAGAGCGAAGCGCTCGAAAGAATGGGTATACTTTACGAGAGTAGATGCCGACAACGCACGTTGCCACAAGTGCAACAAAACATTTGCCAGTAAGGGTGGCAATACGAGCAATTTATCAAAACATCTGTTGGCAAAACATAATATTATTGTGCAGAAATGCACCGTTTTTTATTGCTTTGCTCGCAGTGTTCCATCTGCATCCACGTCCACTGCATGTAAGCCAAGATATGGAGTTACCTAGGCTAATAACGAATTATTACGAATAGGCTAATAAATAAAATATAATTGCTTAGCTAATTGTTTAGCTACAAATATATTTGAAAGATGACAACTTTTTATAGATCGTCAGGCTGAGGCTGCAGCCACCATGTCCCAGCCCACCCCTCCTCCCTCTACCACCACCGGTCTCAGCCAAGCCCAAAGTCCCTTCACCCTAGCAGCTAGAGGAAGGATGACAGAGGATAGGGTGAAATAGTGTCACAGCCTCTACTAATAAAATGGAGTATTGAACCGTTTTTCTTAACAGCTGGGTATTGGGTGGGACATTCTGATTCAAGTACTTTCTAAATAAAATAGAAAGTCCCAAAATAGTTAATTTATCTGACTGCTTGTATTAATTGATCAAAAAGTAGCCATGTGCAGTAATATCTAATATAGTTATATAAAAGAATAATAAAGCAATGGTGATTATGTTCTTAATTTTTTTTATTAAATTTCTTTTACTAATTTAAATATTATTTTTTTTACTAATAAACTAACCTACACTGTAACACGCAACACTTTGATGAACATTGTTACTCAGCTGATAGAGTTGTGCCCTTCCTGATGACTTGTCGTACAGAACTTGTAAGTCGGTTTGGATAAAAGCGTCAGCTAAATGACTAAATGTAAATGTATCTGGAGAAATGTAATCTTTTATTGTGAAGAAAATTACGTCGCTGCAGTTGACCATGGAGATGGTAAAGTACTATAAATGTAAAACATTTGGCATTTTTTACACTTTGAGCGCCATGCCTGGTTTTCCTTTTCATCGGCGCCAATGTTAACGTTAATATCGCCTAATCTATGTTTTAAATTATGGCTATGTGTCTAATCTGCCCATCGCATTATCAAAGACTATTTTCCAGTCAGTGCTGTCAAGGCAGATTGTTTTTTTTATCGCGTCGTTTCCGTTTCAGAGCAGTTAGAAAAGCCCCCGTTTTGATATAAAAAACAGCCCATTCTGGAGCATTCTATGAAAATCGTCTTTTAGTGGAATATTCCACAACGTAGGGCTGGGCGATAAAACGATAACGATAACTATCGCGATAAATTATTTCCTCGAAATAAACATGAAACGTGGTCGCAAAGTTTCGATATATCGATTTTCCAAGCTTGGCTCCGTTCAGCCTCGGCTCAGCACACTCGCTAACAACAACCAGCGTTACGTGATGACGTGCTTACGCACAACAGCTAACAACCAATCAGTGAAGGAGATGGCCGAGACCCGGAAGGAGGTAGGACTCACTCAACAACAAGGCTTGCTAGGCTAATTAGCTTGCATGGCGTTGTTTTATATATTTACGTGCCGAGTATGTGTGTGTTTTGAATTCTGAGGCCACGTTTATGGTAGTGTGGGATATACAGTGGACGACGCGTCGTTTCAATATATTGTGGCGGAAGAGAGTATTTTAGTGTCATATTTAGCACATTGTCATGGAATACTCCGCTTAGAACCAACAGGCTGGCTAGGATAACTAGCTTGCACGGCACTGTTTTATATATTTACGTGCCGAGTATGTGTGTGTTTTGAATTCTGAGGCCACGTTTATGGTAGTGTGGGATATACAGTGGACGTCGTTTCAATATATTGTGGCGGAAGAGAGTATTTTAGTGTCATATTTATTGTCATGAGATACTCCGCTTGTCGGCTAACGTGCGCAGACTGATGACGACATCAACTCGACTTGAGACATTCGCAGCAGCATAAGAAGTTAATTAAACTTGACGGACATTATATCGACGATAATTATCGATATCGAATTATATGAAAATAATTGTATAATTTTATCGCAATAACGTTTTTGGTCATATCGCCCAGCCCTACCACAACGTTGATATTCGTCTGCCTTTTGATGAATAGTTTTCAAATAAACGCTAGATGATCAATATTATACGTGCACGCAAGCACATTACGGCCGCGCACGGATAATCGCCTCGTTGATTTCCTCTCGGACTTTTACAGTGAAACCGAAAGAAGATATTTCACAAAACAGCCTATATCTTCATCAAACTTACTCTGATTATCCTAACACTGATAACATAGAGTCCTTACCTGACATCAGATGGTATCCAACTGGTATCCAACTGGTATATTCCAATTCCTGATCACCATTCGAAAAAATCGATACGTGTATGTAGGGCTGGGCGATAAAACGATAACGATAACTATCGCGATAAATTATTTCCTCGAAATAAACATGAAATGTGGTCGCAAAGTTTCGATATATCGATTTTCCAAGCTTGGCTCCGTTCAGCCTCGGCTCAGCACACTCACTAACAACAACCAGCGTAACGTGATGACGTACTTACGCACAACAGCTAACAACCAATCAGTGAAGGAGATGGCCGAGACCCGGAAGGAGGTAGGACTCACTCAACAACAAGGCTTGCTAGGCTAATTAGCTTGCACGGCGTTGTTTTATATATTTACGTGCCGAGTATGTGTGTGTTTTGAATTCTGAGGCCACGTTTATGGTAGTGTGGGATATACAGTGGACGCCGTTTCAATATATTGTGGCGGAAGAGAGTATTTTAGTGTCATATTTAGCACATTGTCATGGAATACACCGATTAGAACCAACAGGCTGGCTAGGATAACTAGCTTGCACGGCACTGTTTTATATATTTACGTGCAGAGTATGTGTGTGTTTTGAATTCTGAGGCCACGTTTATGGTAGTGTGGGATATACAGTGGACGTCGTTTCAATATATTGTGGCGGAAGAGAGTATTTTAGTGTCATATTTAGCACATTGTCATGGAATACACCGCTTAGAACCAACAGGCTGGCTAGGATAACTAGCTTGCACGGCACTGTTTTATATATTTACGTGCCGAGTATGTGTGTGTTTTGAATTCTGAGGCCACGTTTATGGTAGTGTGGGATATACAGTGGACGTCGTTTCAATATATTGTGGCGGAAGAGAGTATTTTAGTGTCATATTTATTGTCATGAGATACTCCGCTTGTCGGCTAACGTGCGCAGACTGATGACGACATCAACTCGACTTGAGACATTCGCAGCAGCATAAGAAGTTAATTAAACTTGACGGACATTATATCGACGATAATTATCGATATCGAATTATATGAAAATAATTTTATAATTTTATCGCGATAACGTTTTTGGTCATATCGCCCAGCCCTACGTGTATGGATCCAACGCGATACTGTAGAACTCCATGATCAGCGGGGATCTGAGGTTCCAGAATGAACTGTGGTAACCCCGGCTGGATCAGTGAACTGGAAAATGTGGAGTACCGGATTTTTTTCCCCATTCATTTTCATTGAGTCCATTCCAAAATCACTTATGTCATCTGGGAGACGACAGGGGGCGCTTTTTTCCACAGTGATCGCCGGCGCCGCTCGGCTATACTCGGGTAGGCTCGGGTGATGCAATAATTTTTCAGATCGCTAAAAAAAAAGAAAAAAACAGAGAAATCTCGTGAGTGGCTTTCAACCACCTATAAAAAAACACGAGAAATCTCGTGAGTGGCACTGAAAGAGTTAAGGTGGGATTGTACAACTTCAAGGCTCCTTTCGAGCGCCACTGCTGCAAGGAAGGATCAATAAGAGGAAAACAAAGTAAACATAATTGTACTTACAGATGTTGTGGTGTCCAGTCTGCTGTCTGTTTCCACAAGAAGAAGGTTTTGATCCAGATGTTTCGAGTAGAAAGCCTTGGTCCAGTAGAGTTCCGTCACAGAGACTTCACACTGTAAACACACAAAGCATTTGTTGAATAATCAGGGCTCCAGACTAACTTTTTACATTGGTTGCACCAGTGCGCCTAACTTTTTCATTTAGGTGCACCAGCTCATAATTTAGGTGCACCCAAAGATTTCCACTGCGCCTTTTGCCGCTGCAATAATACATTTTAAGCGTTACCTTTACCATTACCTTTTTTGTCAGTTTCCATACACATTTTCGTAAGATGTTATGTAAATTATTGTAAAAAATAACATTGTATTACAGGTAGCTCGCAAAGTCCAATCCTTCAAATTTGTATGTCTATTTTAACACATTCAGCTCAGCTCCAGTTAGAGCTGTCCCCAAGCCTGTTTTTGGAATTCGAACATTCGCCATCGATTCGCCAACGATATGATAATTTTATTTTATTTCTCGATATCGATAATTATCGAATTGTTAGAAGTATAAAAAAAAAAAAAAATTTTTAACAACATATGTATGTTTATTTTGCAGCAATTCTTTGTCATTGGCGCCATCTTTAGTGTTACATCCCCTCACACTCCAGTTCTCAGGCTGCAGCTGGTTTAAAAGCTAAAGTAAACCGGCTTCTCTGCTGGCTGTGGCTCCAGAGGAGTTGAACAGTTCTGGCTCTGCTAGTTTATTTTCGATCTTTTGGCGCTTTTTTGGTGGACAAACCACCACACATGTGCACCGTGACTTGTGACTGGAGTCTAGCTCTGCTAGCACACATAGCCTACTGTGTACAGACGGATTCAAACTGTATTTTAAATTAGAAAGCAAACAAAATAAATGGACAAGAGAAAAAGAAATCTGAATTTGGTCAGTATTGTCATTTGGACAAGCAAAGCCATTACTTTAAGTTGCAGGCAAGAAAGACAAGTCTGTCCACTGTCTCTGGTTATTCGATATCGATTATTAAAATATATCGCGATATTTATCGTTATCGTTATATCGCCCAGCCCTAGCCTACACTTAAATAAAATAATGTATTTGAGATTCTCTTAAAATGTATTTATTTTTGTATTCTTAAACTAATTTAATCTATTGTTATCGTTATTCCTCTGACTTCTCTCACACACACACACACACACACACACACACACACACACACACACACACACACACACACACACACACACACACACACACACACACACACACACACACACACACACACACACACACACACACACACACACACACACACACACACACACACACACACACACACACACACACACACACACACACACACACACACACACACACACACACACACACACACACACACACACACACACACACACACACACACACACACACACACACCTCCCCTGTCCTATAAGGTATTGGCTTGTGTTGCTACACGGACACATTTGTATGTTGCACCACCACGGTACTTCCTGGCTTACAGTGTACAGACTTGTAAACAAACACTCCGTCTCTTATTATATGTGAACTAAAGAGTACAAGGTTTACACAACAGCCCCCACCTGCTGTTTTATTGTATTTGTACCTGTACTATCCGCTGTCAGCTGTTTATCTCTCTTTGTGAGCTTGATTAAATAGCGTTAGCTCACGTTAGCTCCGCAGCTAATTTTAGCTCACCCTGAACTAAATCAATGACTAGGTTCTAAAGCATTCAAGTAGTTTTCACTGCACATAGAAGTAGCCAAACAGCGGGAGCATTTCGGGAGCATATTACCAAAACCCAGACAATTTCGAGCCCTTAAGGAATCAAATAGAGTCTGCCATGGCTACATGCTAATGTTATTGCGCAACTGTAGGAAAAACCTGGCAGCGATAAGGGAATCGAAAGTCACGGGAGCCACACGGTTCCAGGCATCGGCCAATTGGGAACCGGTTTTCGATTCCCATCCCTACCCATATAGGGATTTATCTTTGGGAAAATGGATTATCGGCTATTGTAACAATTCTACCTCATGAACATTTGGAACGCTTTCCATTTTTGCACAAAATGAGTTCCCTTCTATCACTAACATTATTTGTTAAGCATTTTTGGTTGAAATAAAATTTTGTGTTTTTTTTTTACAATTAATTGCGAATATTTTCATGTTGAGCTATAGATTGTGGATGAATACGCACAGAAAGGTACACCTTGCAAATGTTGATGCTTTATTTGCTTTAAACGAGACGATTTAGAAATGGACAATGGGCAAATGCATTGTGTTCTCAAGATGATGGACCGGCCGGAAACAGCAATCATGTAACCACTACACCTCCCTATACTAATTGTCTTTCGGGTATTTAATTTTGAAAAATGGCCACTTCCGTCCGTGCCTCAACCCAGCGTACTGTCGAGTCTTGACTAGCAAAGTTTAGGCACATAACGCACATTGCTGCGGTTGAGTAGTAGACGTACAGACTTACTGGTAACAGGAGGCTTGAATAACGTTTGAATGATAATCCATTTTGTGAATACATTTGTTGAAACAGCTTTGTTGGCCGATGGCTCCTGCTATCTTAACGTTAGCTAAAGCTAAAGGGCTACACTCTAACGTTACATACCTTAATTAACGTGTATAACATACCTGTGTAACATTAAGCAGCTTGTGTTCCGCTGGGAAAGCATCACTGCATACACTTTGTTTAATCCAAACGTCCATTCGGAAACGTATTATGAAATGAGACGCTGTGCTTTTTTTATCGTTTCAATTCGGAATGTTGATGCTCATTGCTCACATGGCTTTTTTTGTTTATCCCGTCATTCAGCGAATAATAATGGCAGGGTGATGATCAGAGCCAATCAGAGGCAGATCTGGGCTGGTCTTTGCATAATGCACGTGTTATAGCCAATCAAAGGCAGAGATTTAAAAAAAAATTAACGCACATGGCCACGGGGGAAAATACGCTAAACACACACATACACACAGACCTGCTGGGAGCACCAGTGCGACAAGGGAAAACATCCAGTTGCACTGCACTGAGTTTTGGTCGCAAAACTGATAATCCAGGAATTTATGTGGAGTGTATCGAGGCTTGTGTTGATGACGTTGAACCTCACGCGCCGGTCGTACCACGTGACTCAGGACATTTAGTGCATGATTCGAGATAATGGGGCAACAAAACGCAATAGTCTCCTATGACCTTACATTGTGTCGACTTAGGCATTTATTGCGTGTTTGTTTGCTATCTGTTCCAGCTTCTTTTTTTGTGATGGAACCAGCTAGAGGAGATTTTCCCTGCCTGGGAACATTTTGATCCGATTTCTCATAATAAGGTATGCACATAGTAATAACTAACTGAGCTGATCTCTCTCCTAAGTATTCACATAGTAATAACTAACTGAGCTGATCTCTCTCCTAAGTATTCACATCAGGGTTTCAGTTAGAATTTTTTTGCAGGTCTGAGTGTCAAATGGGATAAATTCCGGTCAGAGTTTATTGAGCTTAAAAACAATTGATAGGCCTATATAAAGAATGACATCCTCAAGTAGGGCTGGGCGATATAACGATAACGATAAATATCGCGATATATTTTAATAATCGATATCGAATATCGAAATAAAAAAAATCGAAAAATCGTTTTTTTTTTTTTTTTTTACCTGCAACAGGGCAGTTTGGACAGAGACAGTGGACAGACTTGTCTTTCTTGCCTGCAACTTAAAGTAATGGCTTTGCTTTGTCCAAATGACAATACTGACCAAATTCAGATTTCTTTTTCTCTTGTCCATTTATTTTGTTTGCTTTCTAATTTAAAATACATTTTGAAACCGTCTGTACACAGTAGGCTATGTGTGCTAGCAGAACTAGACTCCAGTCACGAGTCACAGTGCACATGTGCGGTGGTTTGTCCACCAAAAAAGCGCCAAAAGATCGAAAATAAACTAGCAGAGCCAGAACTGTTCAACTCCTCTGGAGCCACAGCCAGCAGAGAAGCCGGTTTACTTTAGCTTTTAAACCAGCTGCAGCCTGAGAACTGGAGTGTGAGGGGATGTAACACTAAAGATGGCGGCAATGACAAAGAATTGCTGCAAAATAAACATACATCTGTTGTTAAAAAAAAAAAAAAAAAAAAAATTATACTTATAACAATTCGATAATTATCGATATCGAGAAATAAAATAAAATTATCATATCGTTATCGCGATATGATTTTTTTCCATATCGCCCAGCCCTATCCTCAAGGCATTTATAATATTTTAACTTAAAACTAGGCTACTTTTGCGTATATACGGTCATTAATATATTCCAAATAAAATAAGTCCCTCGAGACTTCGTGCTGCTGCCGACTTGAGGTGTCGGTGGGCAGTCTGCCCGACATTAATAAACAGCAGTCTGTTATAATCACATTTTTATGAGCTAACGAATTCCGTTATATTGGACATTTGTATTAATTATATCAAGCGAAGAACTGAGAAATTTGGCAGAGAGACGGCAACATTATCGTGGGTCTAGCAGCAGCAAGCGCGCGCTGACAACAGCGATGTCATTAGACCGGCTGCTTGGTGAAGCAACGATGAAACAAATGTAATGATTGTTTCGTTCATCGCATAGGCTATTTAATTTTAGCCTATTTTAATACAATTCAAATAATCAAAATTGTGCTTAGAGGGAATTATTTTCACCTTTATGACCGGAGAGATTAAATATGTCGGACTTCAACAGATTTTGCCGGTCAAATACCGGTAATTACCGGCTAACGGAAACGCTGATTCACATAGTAATAACTAACTGAGCTGATCTCTCTAAGTGTTGTGAAGGATCAGATTAAACCGAATATGTATATTTATTTATATATATTTAATTGTATTTGTATATCGTTTGATATCCCCACATATTCCATATTCCTTGTACAATATGCATTGAATATCCCCGTTTCTACTAAACAGCCCATAATAGTTTCATTCTACCATTGGACTAGAACCTGGCGCCAGGTTGCCATACCCCTAGGTTCAAGTTCAATCGTGCCGCCTAACATGTCGAGGCAGCCCCCGGTTCCGCGCAGTAATATGCCGGGCGAAATACGTGTGGTACTATTTGTTCATAGCGCATATATATATGACGCTCGTAAAGTAGAACTTTCTTTTAGTCCAGTTCTTTACCCTCCAACAGAGTGACAGACGCAAAAGCCTCCCCACGAAGCACGTGCGGTGTAGTAAGGCCTACTTGGCCCAGAATAGGCATTGAGATATCGTGTAGATTAATAGTTGAATGGTCATAGTTTGGCACCATACCGTCGAGTTGGACGTATTCTATTAAGCTAATAATAGTCTATTTATGTATGGTGCATCGTTCGGTTCGAGTTCTACAGTTATCAGTACCCCCATCGTTCCTGACGTTATCTGGACGCTTATCCAGGCTGGTCAGACCCCTAGTGGTGATTGCATCCGAGGAGCTCCGGGTCAAGAGCGACTGGACCTGTATATTGGATTACTCTACCCGACGACGGCGAGCCTTCCACGGCTCTTGGATTATGCTTTATGTGCTTTGATTATTCCATGGATAAAGGCCAACACTGTCGAGTGTTGGAATTACCCCCCGGAGAGGACTACAGGTGAGGCGGCGCTCTACACGTGAGGTCGCACCACGTCTCTCCGTTGTGGACCGGCAGATACCGTTCCACAGAGGGTCCAGCTGTGTTCGTCCCCCTTAGTGTATCCAGCTATAATTATTTAAGTACTATCGCTATCGTTTCCTAAATATTCCAGGTTGTATACTTACTCCCTGCGCAACCAGAGATTGGACATTCAATGTTGATTTACCTACGAATACTCATTTGCCATAAAAGTGCATACTTAACATTTCAAATCATAAATGTAATTAAGTGAATATTGTGTACACCCTTTGCTGTATTAAATATTCGATTTGGTCCATTTGTGTTGGTTCGTTTCATCAGGTGGGAAAGTGTTCATCATACTTATATCTTGTACTGGGTGGCCAGAAGTTAAAGTACATGAGGTAGTGGTATTAAATATCATATCTAACAATACAGTCAGGGAATTGTACCCCTCAGCTACAATTGGTCCTTCGAGCCGGATGGTAACTAGTGTAATATTAATATAGTGTTATTAATATCGAAATGGCCTATGATGAACACTCCACGAAACGATCCTCCTAACCTAGAACGCCCGCGGCGCAGACGACAGACACCTCAGTACTTAGAGGCTTACACTGTCAGTCAACTACCTAGCCTTCGACAAACGGTAAACGTAGTAAAAGTAGAAAGTAAAATTATGTCTGACCTTAACGACCAGGTTTCCCCGACCACAGAGGCCCTAGTAGGTCCTAATGTAACAGACCAAGCCCACGGTGGAGACCAGGAGGAAATTGACATGCCTTTACCCCCCGCCACTACTAAAGAAGTAGTCCCCGACACGCCCCGGGAGGAAGACAACCCTACAGAGAGAGAACTCTGCACGGAAGAAGAAGAGGAGAGCGCCGAGGAACTAGAGCTCCAGGACTCCCCAACGAGTACCCCCAGGAGCGGTTCACGCAGGAGCGGCTCACCTCCACTACCGCCTTCCCCCAGCGAAGCGGAGAGGATACTACAACAGGCGTTCCTCGTCAGCTTGACAGCCTCTACCGAACGCGATCGGCTCCAAGCACAGACGCTTAGCGAGCGCGAACGTCTCCAAGCCCAGGCGACCAGCGAGCGCGAACACCTCCAAGCACAGCAACGGAGCGAAGAACAGCGCACAAGTCTGGAGATGAGACGCTTCCAGATGGAAGAGAATATGGCAAGAGACCGCGCCGACGCCCAGCGCACCGCTGCCGGTGCCCAAAGAGACGCAGAGCGCGACAGACTACAAGCGCAACTAATAGAGCAGCTGATCAAAAGGACAACTCCCTCTCCCTCCGCCAGGGGCTCAAGGAACTCGTCGAGACAGCAGTCAAGAGCAGCGTCACCGCAACGAGCAAGCGACCCTGAACTTGACCAACAGACCGAGTCTAGACCCCCCGCAGACCCCCTTCCCATACCGGTCCAAGCGAGACCCAGCTACAAGGAAGGAGCAGCCTACACTGCGGAGAAGCTAAATAAACGATTACAAGATCTGGAAGATTTGATAGAAGAAGAAGAGGGAGAAGAGGAGAACCAAGCCCGACGACTAGGGATGGGTATCGTTAGGATTTTATCGATACTACTACTCCTATCGATACTGCTTAACGGTTCGGTACTTTATCGATACTCTTATCGGTTCTTTTTGATAATTTTTTTATATTTGCAGTTGAGAGCATTGGTCATCTCCCTACAGTAAAGATTAGAAATGATTGAATTATTGTAAATTTGTGTGGAGTGGTGGGAATAGCTGCTTCAATAATAACTTATAACAACAACAGACAAGTTAGACAACTATGTATACAAAAAAAACGATATACACTGAATGATTAGTTGTTACCTAAAGTCCTTGGACTCCACTGTAGAGAACGGGTGCAGGCCTTTGACAACAAACTTTGTCACAGCCCTGTGACACTCGTTCACCCTATCCTCTGTCATCTTTCCTCTAGCTGCTAGGGAGAAAGGACTTTGGGTGGTGGAGGTAGAGGGAGGATGTGTGGTGGGCTCACTGGCCTGGGACACATTGGTGGCTGACCTCAGCTTGACGATCTATAAAAAGTTTTTAGATTGTAGTATTTGTAGCTAAACAATTATTTTGTTTATTAGCCTATTTGTAATAATTCGTTATTAGCCTAGGAAACTCCGTATCTTGGCTTACCGGCTGCAGTGGACGTGGATGCAGATGGACCACTGCGCGCAAGGCAGTCGAATACGGCGCATTTCTGCACACTAATATAGTGTTTTGCAAACAAATGTTTTGATAGATTGCTCGTATTGCTACCCTTACTGGCAAATGTTTTGTTGCACTTGTGAACGCTTCGCTCTATCCGCCATCACGACTCAGTCCATGCAGAGCTGTCTGTGTCTGTGTGCAGCGCGCGTCAGCACGGAGACAGCGCTGAGATGCTTCCAGCTGCAGCACATCAGGTGTGCGGGGCTTGTATGTGCGGGGCTTGTAAGCGCTGCGGTCTGACGTGCTGCAGCTGCATACTATTGACAGCGCTTTCATTAAGGAGTACCCGTATGTATGTGTAGCGCGACTCACGAGGAGTGTGTGTAATAATGACTCGCTGCGACTCGCTTCTCGTGCAGAGACAGAGAGAGGAGAGATCGTTCGCAACTTTTAAATAATAATAATAATAATAATTTCTCTAGAGTATCGATAGCAGTACCGAGGACGTCGGAGCTTATAAATACTCCGGTATTTTCTAATATAGTACCGGTTCCCGTTTAAAACCGGGGTCCGGGGGGCATCCCTACCGACGACAGCACAGTACTCCACCGGACCAGGAGGTCCCATACAGTCCAGGCTATACCCCCGCGGCGCTGCGCTACAGACCCCCGACTCTATTTACGGGTGAGCACGACGCACGACCAGCCCCGAGGAACAGTACCTGGACCAGCGGGCCATGGTACCCTGCCAGTACCGGCCCACAGCGAGGCGCAAGAGGGGACTCGCCCAGGAGGTCTCTCCCCCAACGCTCGCCGATGTATTCGCCATCCACGGCGTCATACAACGCCACGCCATCAATCCCAGACTTCGCCTATGAGAGTCGAGCACAGTACACGGAGCTCCGGATGTGCTTAGAGACAATGCTGGCGGATGTCATTGATGAACGCCACAAGTATGCAATATTATTGAAGCACCTGAAAGTACAGCGAGCACACAATATAGCGCTAGCCTATGCTACCTCCTCGACCCCATACACAGCGGCCCTTGCAGCGCTGGATCAAAGATATGGACGTATATGGGATTACGTAATCCAGGAGATAAGGCATATTGACCGCCTACCCCCAGCCACAGACAATCGCTCACTAGATGACCTGTCAATCAAAGTGCAGTCCCTGGTGGGGATGCTGGGAGCTCAACGGGAGAAGGGCAGGCATGAGCTGTACGGCAACTCTAACGTTGAGAGGATTTTGGAGAAGCTGCCACCCGCAAGACAGGAGCGCTTTCGGCGGCAGAGGGACTACCGAGATCCCGACGGCCCCGAGCCATCCCTCCTTGATCTGGCCGACTTCCTGGCGAGAGAGGTCAGCAGCTTACGACTGGACACCTTCGGGCGGAGCACGCCAAGCTCCAGAGAGGGACCCAGGAGAATAAATGATGGAAGAAGATCGGTGACTGTCATGCACCAATCAGAGTCAGTACCGAGCAGTAAGAGTCACAGCACCCCCTCGAGGAAGGAGAAGTGGAAGATAGCGTGTCCCTACTGTGAGAAAGAACACTGGCTGTCACAATGTGACACATTCACAAAGATGAATGCAGAAGAAGTGAGCCAATGGATAAAGTCCAACCGGCGCTGTTATCGATGTGCGCGGCCCCACATGGCAGCCGAATGCCGCCTAAAGAAAAGGTGCAGCCGGTGCGATGGAGCCCATCTAGATATACTACACGATAGTAACGGAAGACGGCCTACACCTGCACCACGGAGCGGCACCAAGGCAAGTGTCATGTACATTGACCCCGCCAGCAGCAACGGAGCTCAAGTGCTCTTAAAGGTAGTCCGTGTGACATTGAGCTACCAGGATAAAGTCATGGACACTTACGCCGTCCTTGATGACGGGTCAGAGAAGACCCTTCTGCTCGCCTCCGCTGCGACTCAACTGGGACTGCGGGGGAGCAAGAACGAAATGACGATTCGGACAATAAGAAGAGATTTAAAGACGATAAAGGGCGAGAATGTCTCCTTCACTATCGCAGCCAACGGGCAGCCAGAGCGACAGTACAAGATCACAAATGCTTTCACCAGCCAAGAAATAGGACTCTCGCAGTACACCTACCCTGTCACCAAGTTGATGGATAAATATGTGCACCTGCGCCAATTACCTATCCCGCTCATAAACGGCGCTACCCCGACCCTGTTGATAGGGTCCGACCATGCAGAACTCATAGTCCCGATTGACCGGGTCCATACCGGTCCCCGAGGCTGTCCTGCAGCCGTCGAGACCCGCTTAGGATGGACATTACAAGGCCCCCTCGCTAAATCTCTCAACCGAACCGCAGCCACTAGCTGCTTCCACTCCCGAACGACAGAAGAAGACACCACTCTCCTGCAGCATGTCGAGAGGCTATGGACCCTAGAGACAATGCCCTTTAAGAACGAAAAGAAAGACATTCGCTCTAAAGAAGACATTTACGCCATCCACCTACTCGAGCAGGGGACAAAGAGAGTCACAGTCGGCGGAGTAATGAGATACGCAACTCCACTCCTGAGGAGAGAGGGAATGCCCCCCTTTCACGCAAAGAAAGACGCCACGGAGCGCTATCTACTGAACACAGAGCGGCGCCTAGCCAAAGACCCCGCTCAACAGAGTGTGTACCGAGCTGAGATTGAGAAGCTAATCACAGCGGGACACGTAACAAAGATTGACATTAAAGAGGCCGATCAGACGACCGAATCATGGTACGTGCCGCATCACAAGGTCCATCACAATGGCAAGGATCGCATTGTGTTTAACTGCAGCTACCAGATCGGATCCCAAAATCTGAATAAAGAGCTCTTGCCCGGCCCCACACTCGGCCCCTCCCTACTAGGCGTGCTACTGCGCTTCCGCCAGGACAAGGTGGCTATAAGCGGGGATATCAAAGGGATGTTCTTGCAAGTGAGACTAGTAGAGGAGGACAAGCCTCTGCTACGGTTCCTATGGAGAGAGAAGATCGGAGATGAGAACCCATCCATCTACCAGTGGGAAGTACTCCCCTTCGGAACCACATGCAGCCCGTGCTGTGCTACATTTGCACTACAGAAACACGTCACAGAGGACCCAGCAGCAGATGAAGAGGTCCAACACAGTGTGAAGAACAGTTTCTACGTAGACAACTGTCTACAAAGCGTCTCGACTCAAGAAGAAGCCGAGGCTCTCCTAATCAAGTTACGCGCCTCCCTAATCAAAGGAGGCTTTGATCTCAGGCAGTGGGCCAGCAGTGACCCGCACGTATTGCGCAGCCTCTCCTCCGCAGACAAGGCTGCCAGCAGCGAGACCTGGATGGCGACAATCCCAGGAGAAGCCCAAGAAATGACACTAGGATTAGTCTGGCGCTTCAAAACAGACTCGCTCCACTATAGACACAAACCCTTGGCTCCAGAGCAAGGAAGGTCGGCGGCGATACCGACCACCAGACGGAGTGTGTACAGAACACTCGCCAGACAATATGACCCGCTGGGATGTATTCTACCTTACACCACCAGGGCAAAGATGATTGTACGAGCACTATGGGACAAGGACCAGGGCTGGGACGACCCAATACCCGCACACCTTGCCTCAACATGGAGAGAGTGGGAGACGGAACTCCGCTCACTCCCAGGTGTCAACATATGCCGCAGCTACTTCCCATCCACAGTGAGACCAGAGACATGCGAGATTGAGCTACACGTCTTCAGCGATGCCTCCGAAGTAGCCTACGGATCGGTTGCTTATTTGCGTGCCCAAGAGATGGGAGGAGAGATACACACTGCTTTCATACTGGCCCGCTCAAGGATAGCCCCACGTAAGCAACAATCTATCCCACGTCTAGAGCTCTGCGCAGCCCTCGCAGGAGCGCATCTAGCCACGTTAATCCAACGTGAACTCACCATTCCGGTGCATAGAACAATCTTGTGGTCAGATTCCACGACAGTACTCACATGGATTAAGTCTGATTCATGCAGATACAAAATCTTCGTGGGAGTCAGAGTCACCGAGATTCAGGAACTAACAGAAGAAGCAAGCTGGAGATATGTGGATACCAAACACAACCCAGCTGACGTCATCACCCGGGGAATGTCCCTGGATGACCTAACCCGTTACAACATCTACAGTGACGGACCAGCATCCCTCCAGCTCCCGGAAGGAGATTGGCCTACGCCCACCCCGAGGGAAGCAAGTAGAGAGGAGGCTGAGAACAAGAAGCCTATGTTCTGTGGACTGAGCACTGTCGCCTCCACAGACCCGAACATAGATGACTGCATTACCCTAGAGAGTGCGCAACAAAGGACATTCCTGCGGCACCACCCAGAGATTCAGTCCACCACTGACATGTCAGCAGCTGACTACGAAGAAGCAGAACTTCTTCTACTACAACGAGCCCAGAGAGACTCGTTCCCCGATGAGCTAGACTGTCTACAGGGAGGAAACCCCGTCCCATCAGACAGCAGACTGATTCACCTGGCACCAGAGAGTGACGCACATAATCTCATCAGAGTGGGTGGTCGCCTGCGGAGAGCCCCCGATCTACCAGATGACATTAAGCACCCGATCGTCTTGAACAGCCGACACAAGGTCACAGAGCTGATCATAAAGAAATACGACGAGGATGTGCACCACGCCGGAGCAGAGAGTCTTCGCGGAGATCAGACGTCGTTATTGGATATTACAAGGGAGAGAAGCAGTACGGCGCTTCCAGCGAACCTGTCTAGACTGCCGTAAGTGGCGCGCGCAGCCCAGCATACCACGGATGGCTGACCTACCCCCCTGTCGCCTCCGAATCGGCGACAAGCCATTCCACTCCACAGGCATGGACTGTTTTGGCCCGTTGTATATAAAAAGAGGAAGAGGCACCGAGAAGCGGTGGGGTATTGTATTCAAATGCATGACCACCAGAGCGATACATATCGAGCTCCTTCCGACCATGAGCACAGACTCATTCCTTATGGCCTTCCGGAGATTCATATCACGGAAAGGACAACCGTCTACATTGTTGTCTGATCACGGGACCAACTTCAAAGGCGGAGAAAGAGAGCTGAGAGAGAGCTTCCAAGCTATGGGCCCAGAACTTAAGACCCACCTCGCTCCAGCCCAGGTTGACTTCCAGTTTAATCCCCCGAACGCACCCCACTTCGGTGGAACCTGGGAACGAGAAGTACGTTCTATAAAGACAGCCCTGTATGCCGTACTCGGAGCCCAGACTGTGGCAGAGGAAGTCCTAATGACAGTCCTCACGGAGATCGAGGGAGTATTGAACTCCAAACCCCTCGGTTACGTTTCCAGTGATGTAGCAGATGTCGACCCAGTCACCCCCAACACACTCCTAATGGGGCGGCTGGACCCCGCGCTACCCCAGACAATGTACAGGCCCGAAGAAGCGAACGGCCGAAGAATGTGGAGGTACAGCCAAGTACTAGCTGACAAGTTTTGGAGCAGCTTCCTACTTCACTACCTACCGTCTCTACAGACCCGCCAGAAGTGGGTAAAAGAGAGAGACAATTCGACAGAAGGAACAGTCGTCATGATAGTTGACCAGTCACTCCCCAGAGCTATGTGGCCGGCTGGCCGCGTAAGCAAAGTGATCACCGGTGCCGATGGCAAGGTCCGAGCAGCTGAAGTACTCGTCCAAGGGCGCACCTACACACGGCCCGTGGCGAGGCTCATAGAACTGCCCCGACTCCCAGATACTATCGATGATGACCATGACCCTATGACTTTGTGAGTTGACTGACCTTACAGCGGACCTTGAGTGGAAGACAGTGCGGTTAATCTGTCTCTGCTTAGCTAATTAGGTGGGACTAATTAGGGGGCGGCTGTTGTGAAGGATCAGATTAAACCGAATATGTATATTTATTTATATATATATATTTAATTGTATTTGTATATCGTTTGATATCCCCTGTATATTCCTTGTACAATATGCATTGAATATCCCCGTTTCTACTAAACAGCCCATAATAGTTTCATTCTACCATTGGACTAGAACCTGGCGCCAGGTTGCCATACCCCTAGGTTCAAGTTCAATCGTGCCGCCTAACATGTCGAGGCAGCCCCCGGTTCCGCGCAGTAATATGCCGGGCGAAATACGTGTGGTACTATTTGTTCATAGCGCATATATATATGACGCTCGTAAAGTAGAACTTTCTTTTAGTCCAGTTCTTTACCCTCCAACAGAGTGACAGACGCAAAAGCCTCCCCACGAAGCACGTGCGGTGTAGTAAGGCCTACTTGGCCCAGAATAGGCATTGAGATATCGTGTAGATTAATAGTTGAATGGTCATAGTTTGGCACCATACCGTCGAGTTGGACGTATTCTATTAAGCTAATAATAGTCTATTTATGTATGGTGCATCGTTCGGTTCGAGTTCTACAGTTATCAGTACCCCCATCGTTCCTGACGTTATCTGGACGCTTATCCAGGCTGGTCAGACCCCTAGTGGTGATTGCATCCGAGGAGCTCCGGGTCAAGAGCGACTGGACCTGTATATTGGATTACTCGACGACGGCGAGCCTTCCACGGCTCTTGGATTATGCTTTATGTGCTTTGATTATTCCATGGATAAAGGCCAACACTGTCGAGTGTTGGAATTACCCCCCGGAGAGGACTACAGGTGAGGCGGCGCTCTACACGTGAGGTCGCACCACGTCTCTCCGTTGTGGACCGGCAGATACCGTTCCACAGAGGGTCCAGCTGTGTTCGTCTACGGCCCGAGGTTCTGTGGGCACTGGGTCTAAGACTTTGGATTCTCCCAAGACACCGTCGGCCAGATGGGATACCGCCAGCGACTTCTCTAACCCCCCCCCCCTCCTACTGTCTTACAACCAGCGGGACCCCCCCCCCCCTTAGTGTATCCAGCTATAATTATTTAAGTACTATCGCTATCGTTTCCTAAATATTCCAGGTTGTATACTTACTCCCTGCGCAACCAGAGATTGGACATTCAATGTTGATTTACCTACGAATACTCATTTGCCATAAAAGTGCATACTTAACATTTCAAATCATAAATGTAATTAAGTGAATATTGTGTACACCCTTTGCTGTATTAAATATTCGATTTGGTCCATTTGTGTTGGTTCGTTTCATCAGGTGGGAAAGTGTTCATCATACTTATATCTTGTACTGGGTGGCCAGAAGTTAAAGTACATGAGGTAGTGGTATTAAATATCATATCTAACAATACAGTCAGGGAATTGTACCCCTCAGCTACACTAAGTGTTCACATAGTAATAACTAACTGAGCTGATCTCTCTCCTAAGTATTCACATAGTAATAACTAACTGAGCTGATCTCTCTCCTAAGTATTCACATAGTAATATTAATGAAAGTGACAACACACAATATCCCTTGATCTAATTTATGTTACTTTAAAAGGTGATGCGTCTGTTGTGTTCAAAAGAACTTGGATACGACAATAACACCTCACCGATGCTGAGGCATTATAGAGCAGTGGTTCTCAACTGATGGGTCGCGTGGCCATTTTGAGTGGGTCGCGGATGTGTTGAAATTGAGGGGGAAAGGGTTTTATTTCGCAGTCTACAGAATTTCTGATATGATACATTTATTTATATTGCGCCCCCTCAACCAATAGTTACATCGGCCCGGGGCGCATCCCGGGAAAGAAAGAGAAACAAAAAAGACAGAAAAAATACATGCAGGCCAACCAAGCCGATAGAGAACGGACAGACATAATACACCAGTCATACTACAATACAAAACTAGCTCATGGATTGTTTATGGTGAAAAGGTGGGTTTTGAGCATGGCCTTAAAGGTCCGTAGATTGCTTGCAGATTTTGCTGCACTTTTATTTTGAAGCACATACGTTTCCCATGACGCAGTGCGCGCGCAGTAGCAGTTTGCTGCCAGCGTTGTCATGACAGTAACACTAATGTCATCACATCAGTTACCGCTCATTGATTCGGGCATTTGTAAACATGGCGAAACGCAAATACGACAGAACACATTAAATATGGGTTTTCTTACATTGAGGACAACAGAGAGGGACAAAAACCTCAGTATGTTGTGTGCAGTGAAGTGCTAGCACATGAAAGCATGAAGCCATCAAAAATGAAACGCCATTTAGAAACAAAACACACTTAGTTATAATTCTTCATTATACAATGCTGTTCAGTATCCCCTGATCGGGTCATCTCTGCTACAGTTCAATTCAGATTCTTGAAACTTGATGAGCATCACCAGTTTAAACTTGTTTAAAAGGCATATATGCCTGTAATTCAAGATAAGGCTGCCTTTTTATTTCATACAGTTCAATTTAGATTCTTGAATCATGATGAGCATCACCAGTTTAAACATATACCTGTAATTCAAGATACATCTGCCTTCTGTAGTTCGCTGTAGCTCACTTGGTAAAGCATGGCACTAACAAAGCTGAGGTTGTGGGTTCGATCCCATGGGACTACATATACTGAAAATCTATGCACTTGTGTACTGTACGTTGCTATGGATAAAAGTGTCTGCTACAGCCTTTCATTACACAGGCATTGCTGGCCTCCCGACCACTGCCACCAAGCCTCTTCAACTCATTCAGAACGCAGCGGCCCGCCTGATCTCAAACCTACCGAAGTCGGCCCATGTCACCCCACTTCTTAGGGACCTGCACTGGCTCCCCATTGATGCACGTATCCGCTTAAAGGCCCTCGACCTAGCATACCGTGCAACAAAGGGAACCGCTCCCGCCTACCTCCGGTCAATGGTTTCTAACTACACACCCTCAAGACCCTGCACAGTTAAGGAAGTCTTCTGGCCGCCTCAGACCTACTCCTATTCCAAGCTGCGGGAGGGTCATCAAAGAGAAGTTGCCTATTCTCAGTCCTTGCCCCACAATGGTGGAATGAACTACCCACCCCAGTTAGGACAGCCGAAACCCGTCGACTAAAGACGCACTTCATAAACCATTATCTGAAATAATAAAAAATAAAAGAAATTAAATAAAAATATCTAACCCTAACTAACCATACTGTCATGCACTTGTCCTAATAAACTAACCTACACTGTAACACGCAACACTTTGATGAACATTGTTACTCAGCTGATAGAGTTGTGCCCTTCCTGATGACTTGTTGTACAGAACTTGTAAGTCACTTTGGATAAAAGCGTCAGCTAAATGACTAAATGTATCTGGAGAAATGTAATATTTTATTGTGAAGAAAATTACGTCGCTGCAGTTGACCATGGAGATGGTAAAGTACTATAAATGTAAAACATTTGACTTTTTTTACAATTAAGGTGGGATTGTACAACTTCAAGGCTCCTTTCGAGCGCCGCTGCTGCAAGGAAGGAGCAATAAGAGGAAAACAAAGTAAACATAATTGTACTTACAGATGTTGTGGTGTCCAGTCTGCTGTCCGTTTCCACAAGAAGAAGGTTTTGATCCAGACGTTTTGAGTAGAAAGCCTTGGTCCAGTAGAGTTCCGTCACAGAGACTTCACACTGTAAACACACAAAGCATTTGTTGAATAATCAGGGCTCCAGACTAACTTTTTCATTTAGGTGCACCAGCTCATAATTTAGGTGCACCCAAACATTTCCACTGCTCCTTTTGCCGCTGCAATAATACATTTTAAGCGTTACCTTTACCATTACCTTTTTTGTCAGTTTCCATACACATTAGTAATTTCTTAAGATATTATGTAAATTATTGTAAAAAATAACATTGTATTACAGTTAGCTCGCAAAGTCCAATCCTTCACATGTTTATGTCTATTTTAACACATTCAGCTCAGCTCCAGTTAGAGCTGTCCCCAAGCCTGTTTTTGGAATTCGAACATTCGCCAGGGTTTTTCGAACGGATGTTCGAACCATCGTTTTTAATCATGCAAACAATTTGCTCCTAAATAGGGAGGTGTAGTCTGACGTCACTTTGGACCGCCTGCGAGGTCCACCCATATATAGGGATGGGAATTGATAGGATTTTATCGATACGATTCCATTATCGATTCTGCTTATCGATTCGCTTCTTTATCGATACCCTTATCGATACCTGCTCGATTTATAATTTACATAAATAAATTGGAAATGCAACAGAACTACATTTACATTTAGTCATTTAGCTGTTCCCCCTCCATTTTCCTCCGATTTTCTCCCATCCCAATGTTAGTCGTTATGCCAATTCCAAATCCCCTTCCTGGTCGCTGCGCACTTACCCCCCACAGTTGGTCTGGGAGAGTGGAGGCTACCACGTGCTTCCTCCGACACACGTCCAGCCAATCAACCGCTTCTTTTCACCTGGCAGCGCGGATTCTCACTGAGAGGGCGTAGCGTGTGGAAGGATCACACTATCCCACTCAGGTCCTATCCGCGCTTAGCAGGCGCCCCGACCGAACTGTAGGAGTCGCTGTTTACAACGACCTGGACCCACCCCGCCAGCTTCTCCCACCCTCTAATACTGCCAATTGTATTAGTGTGAACGGCCAGCCAAGCCGGTGACAACCCCGGAGCTGTGAGCTAGATTCGAACAGGCGAATCCAGCCGGCCATCATTTTTAATCATGCAATCATTTGCTCCTAAATAGGGAGGTGTAGTTTGACGTCACTTTGGACCGCCTGCGAGGTTCAACCATATAGGGATTTATCTTTGGGAAAATGGATTATCGGCTATTGTAACAATTCTACCTCATGAACATTTGGAAAGCTTTCCATTTTTGCACAAAATGAGTTCCCTTCTATCACTAACATTATTTGTTAATCATTTTTGGTTGAAATAGAATTCAGCGATTTTATTTTTATAATTAATTGCAAATATTTTCATGTTGAGCTATAGATTGTGGATGAATACGCACAGAAAGGTACACCATGCAAATGTTGATGCTTTATTTGTTTTAAACAAGACGATTTAGAAATGGACAATGGGCAAATACATTGTGTTTTCAAGATGATGGACCGGCCGGAAACAGCAATCATGTAACCACTACACCTCCCTATAGACCAGGAAGTAACCACTACACCTCCCTATAGACCAGGAAGTAACCACTACACCTCCCTATAGACCAGGAAGTAACCAACACTACACCTCCCTATAGACCAGGAAGTAACCACTACACCTCCCTATAGACCAGGAGGTAACCACTACACCTCCCCTATAGACCAGGAAGTAACCACTACACCTCCCTATAGACCAGGAAGTAACCACTACACCTCCCTGTAGACCAGAAAATAACCACTACACCTCCCTATAGACCAGGAAGTAACCCCTACACCTCCCTATAGAGCAGGAAGTAACCACTACACCTCCCTATAGACCAGGAAGTAGGGGTGGACGGTATGGTCTAAAATTTATATCACGGTATAATTTGAAGCATAGACGGTAACGGTATATATCACGGTATCATCGTTTTTGATAATTTTTTTTTTTTTTTTATATATATATATATTTTTTTTTATAAAATATATATATTATATAATTAGACTTGTACTTGTATTATCTGCGAGACATCGCCACCACCAGCGTTTCCGTTAGAACATATTCGTGCCGGTCTGAGTGTCCTGCAAGATTTCTATCACCGGACATATTCGAGATATTCCGGTCAGAGTTTTAAACAGCAGTCTATTATAATCACATTTTTATGAGCTAACGAATTCCGTTATAATTGGACATGTGTATTAATTACATCAAGCGAAGAATGAGAAATTGATTTGCAGAATCAAATTACTATCTCTCGCCTCTCAAGTTAGTGCGATACGCTACCAGCATCAAGCTCCCGCTGCAGCAGCTCTGTCACACGCAACCCCAAATGAATCTCGAGTCGACATCGCTTCACCTCGTTGTATCAGACACGTCACACATATCATAATGTTCAACTTCACGTATACAGTCATTAATATATTCCAAATAAAATAAGTCCCTCGATACTCCGTGCTGCTGCTGACTTGAAATAAAATAGACCGATACGCAGTCGGTCCGACACTAAACAGCAGTCTGTTATAATCACATTTTTATGAGCTAACGAATTCCGTTATATTGGACATTTGTATTAATTATATCAAGCGAAGAACTGAGAAAGCAGAGAGACGGCAACATTATCGTGGGTTTGCGTGACGACTCTCTCCACCTCGCAACGACTTATTTGCAAAGAGTATGGCGCTGCAGAGAAGCTGTTCAGCTGTTATTGGCTCTTTTCTGGGAACCGCACAACAGCGCCCCCCACCCAACATTGGCTGAAAATGGCTGAATTGGAGTACTGCTGGAATATTGCATTGTACTGCTGGTACTGCGGCTCTACAGCTTCAGAAAAGTCCGCACACCCAGCACTAAGCTCTCGCCGACAACGTCGTTGTCATTATTAGAAGCAACGAGGAAACAAATGTAATGATCGTTTCGTTCATCGCATAGGCTATTTAATTTTAGCCTATTTTAATACAATTCAAATAATCAAATTGTGCTTAGACTCAGGGAATTATTTTCACCGGACATTAAGACCGGAGAGATAAAATATGTCGGACTTAAACAGATTTTGCCGGTAAAATACCGGTAATTACCGGCTAACGGAAACGCTGGCCACCACGCAACAAGCTCCACTGTCTGTGTGTACTCTAGTAGCCTCCAGCTACGGCCAGGATTCCCCGGAGCTGCACCTGGACCTAGGGGTGGACGGTATAAACGGTATAAACGGTATGAATTTGCTCTACGGTATGGATTTTGACTATACCGTATAACCGGTAGTGCAGCTCTAAAATAGCAATGACGTCATGTAACCACAGCGCGACTATTTCACTCGCATTTGCCCCTAAAAATAGATAGAATTAGTCATAGATAATAGATATGTGCGAACTGGAAAAAGTTATTTAGGAGGCTTCGCGCAGTGGGCGTGCCAGCCCCTCCTGCACGCATGTAAACACGGGTCTACTAGTAGTCTAGTGGGACGGGACGTCTCCCTGAGCTAACGTTAGCTTAGCTACCGTTACAAAATGACCCAGTCAACTATTCACTTTTAGTTTAATACATGATGAGGCATTGTCTAACCGAACGGTATCTAGTCGGCCAGCTACCGATAGCTCCTGACATCAACAAACGCTCCATCAAGTCTAGTAGAGAGTAGACGTGTATGATAGCTCCGTTAGCCGTTAGCTCACGTTAACGCAAGTTAAGTTAGTTCACCGTTCAAAACGAAATGTCCCATTGAACTAAATAATTCACTGAGGCGTTGTATTAACGTTATATATCCGGCTAGCAGTAGCTACAGATAGCTCCTGATATCAATGTCTTATAACACTGATTCGATGCGTATTCGAGCTGAGGGCTTGCTAACGTTATAGTACCAATACAATAGGGTCCAGGTGCAGCGCCGGAGAATCCTGGCCGTAGCTCTGCTCGAGGCTACTCGAGTATAGGTCCAGGTGCAGCTCCGGAGAATCCTGGCCGTAGAGTACACACAGACAGTGGAGCTTGTTGCGTGGTGGCGATGTCTCGCAGATAATACAAGTACAAGTCTAATTATATAATATATATATTTTATAAAAAAAACAAAAAAAATCATATAAAATAAAAATAAAAAATTTATCAAAAACTATGATACCGTGATATATACCGTTACCGTCTATGCTTCAAATTATACCGTGATATACATTTTAGACCATACCGTCCACCCCTACCTGGACCTATACTCGAGTAGCCTCGAGCAGAGCTACGGCCAGGATTCTCCGGCGCTGCACCTGGACCCTATTATATTGGAATAACGTTAGCAAGCCCTCAGCTCGAATACGCATCGAATCAGTGTTATAAGACATTGATATCAGGAGCTATCCGGCTAAGCCGGATATATAACGTTAATACAACGCCTCAGTGAATTATTTAGTTCAATGGGACATTTCGTTTTGAACGGTGAACTAACTTGCGTTAACGTGAGCTAACGGCTAACAGGTAGCACACACACGTCTCTCTCTACTAGACTTTGTGGAGCGTTTGTTGATGTCAGGAGCTATCGGTAGCTGGCCGACTAGATACCGTTCGGTTAGACAATGCCTCATCATGTATTAAACTAAAAGTGAATAGTTGACTGGGTCATTTTGTAACGGTAGCTAAGCTAACGTTAGCTCAGGGAGACGCCGCCGACAGCTGAGCTCCCGTGTCCCGTCCCACTAGACTACTAGATCCGTGTTTACATGCGTGCGGTAGGGGCTGGCACGCCCACTGCGCGAAGCCTCCTAAATAACTTTTTCCAGTTCGCACATATCTATTATCTATGACTAATTCTATCTATTTTTAGGGGCAAATGCGAGTGAAATAGTCGCGCTGTGGTTACATGACGTCATTGGTATTTTAGAGCTGCACTACCGGTTTAGACGGTATAGTCAAAATCCATACCGTAGAGCAAATTCATACCGTTTATACCGTTTATACCGTCCACCCCTACCAGGAAGTAACCACTACACCTCCCCTATAGACCAGGAAGTAACCACTACACCTCCCTATAGACCAGGAAGTAACCACTACACCTCCCTGTAGACCAGAAAATAACCACTACACCTCCCTATACTAATAGTCTTTCGGTATTTTATTTTCCTCAGCCCAGCGTACTGTCGAGTCTTGACTAGCAAAGTTTAGGCACATAGCGCACATTGCTGCGGTTGAGTAGTAGTAACTACTTACTGGTAACGGGAGGCTTGAATAACGTTTGAATGATAATCCATTTTGTGAATCCATTTGTTGAAACAGCTTTGTTGATTGATTGATTGAAAACTTTATTAACAGATTGCAGAATGGGTACAGTACAGCTCAATACATACAATTGTTAAGGGGATGCAGACCAGAGAAAGGCTTTCGTCTTGTTTACATCAGGGTCCCCCATTTTCAATTAATCGTAACATATATGACATACAGATAGACAGTACTGCTACATCTATACATTTATGACATACCAGATTTGCAAATACAGTACTGTTTGTGATACAAAAAGAGTCCAGAAAAAAAGGATATACAGTTGACGTAGAAACTGTACATTGGATTGGGTAGGTGGGGGGGACTGTACATTGGAGGTGGTTGGGTGGGTGGGGGGAGGTTGGGTAGGAGTGGGGTACACTGTACAACTGTACAAACAAAACTGTACATTGGAATATTGACAAGACCATACTTGGTAATTTACTGTACATTGGAGGGGGTTGTGTTCGGACATTTACAGTGGCCAGTTTCGAATTGCAGTCTCCCTTATGTGTTTTTTGAGAGTGTTTTTGAAAGTGGGTAGTGATTCACATTCCTTTACAGCTTTGGGTAGGGCGTTCCACATTGGCCGATGGCTCCTGCTATCTTAACGTTAGCTAAAGCTAAAGGGCTACACTCTAACGTTACATAGCTTAATTAACGTGTATAACATACATACCCGTGTAACGTTAAGCAGCTTGTGTTCAGCTGGGAAAGCATCACTGCATACACTTTGTTTAATCCAAACGTCCATTCGGAAACGTATTATGAAATGAGACGCTGTGCTTTTTTTATCGTTTCAATTCGGAAAGTTGATGCTCACATGGCTTTTTTGTGTAGCAAGCCAGCTAGTAATACACAACAGCTAGTAGCAAGCCAGCTAGTAATACACAACAGCTAGTAGCAAGCCAGCTAGTAATACACAACAGCTAGTAGCAAGCCAGCTAGTAATAGACAACAGCTAGTAGCACGCCAGCTAGTAATACACAACAGCTAGTAGCAAGCTATACAGGAGCTAGCAAACAGGCGGTCTCGTTAGCATTATCCTACTTTCTCCGAGACTAAACTAATACAAAGGTGGGTTAGTGATCTTGGATCCGGACAGAATGTACACAGGATGAGTGGAATATTTTACGGAACATGTAGCAACAAGTAGATAACGTCTAAAACACGAATTACAACTTTTTTAGGCGTTTATCAGGCGGAGAGCAACACAACGCAACTTACCTGGCTCGTAGGCATCCGGAAGTGCAGTAGCCGCGCGCATTCCGCGCAAACGCACGTAATGACGTCACGGTGGGAGTGTTCAGACCGCGTGTACCTGTTCCGCAACAGTAAGTGACTTCCGGGGTAGGCCTGATTGGCCCCGACAGGCACGTGACGCGGCAAACTCAGGACGCGCAACGAGGCTGCTGAGAGCTGTCGCGCGGAAATAGGCTGTCTATTGCCATTCTCTAACACAAACTCTAACCTTAACCAGCTCCTTAACAGCGCCTAAACTTAACCGTTCTAACCTTAACCAACTCCGAAACAATGCCTAACCTTAACCTTAACCTTAACCATGCCTAACCTTAACCGGCGAAAGAATACACGTTAAAAAAAAAATCACGTAAAAAAAAAAAGATTTGATGGGATTTGAACTCACCAACAACGGACCGCAGGATCGCAGGACCGCTGCTCTGCCAGGTGAGCTATAGCGCCGAATGAGAGTCATGGCGTATTTGGACGGTTACGTAATTCCGTAAGCTCTGCCGCTCGGCTCCGCGGAGCGTGCCGCGCGGCAGAGAAAGTTGCGCGTCACGTGCCTGTCGGGGCCAATCAGGCCTACCCCGGAAGTCACTTACTGTTGCGGAACAGTTACACGCGTTCAGACCAATAGGGGATATCTGCAGAGCCGCAAGAGCTGCACTACTGCGGATGATATCTCTCTCTCTCTCTCTCTCTCTCTCTCTCTCTCTATCTCTCTCTCTCTCTCTCTCTCTCTCTCTCTCTCTCTCTCTCTCTCTCTCTCTCTCTCTCTCTCTCTCTCTCTCACTAGTGCAACAGACACGTGTTAGCCGATTGATTGATTGGGAATTTTATTAACAGATTGCAGAATGGGTACAATATGCATGGTACATATATCTTGTTACGGGACTCCAGACAAACACTTGAGTGCATTTGGATCGCTTTCGAAACGCAATAATCTATATGATTTCTGCATTTATTGCGCCATACAAACCGGAAATGGATCTAGGACATCGGCGTCAAATAATTGGGATCTTTTTCCTCCAGTCTCATCCAGGGTAGCAGGGTTTAGAAATTAGGGAGGTCCATTTATTTTTTTGGCCCAGACCGGCCCACTATAATCGGTCGGACACCACCCACCAGTACACCATCCTTACAGTGGCGAATCCTTATGGAAGCCAACGGAAGCCATGCCTCCCTAATATTAAAATATGAATTAATATCAAATATGAAATATAAAAAAAAAAAAAAAAAAAAAAAAATTAATATAGTTTACATTCTTTTTCATCTGTGTTATATATATATATATTTTTTTTAATGTCTCCCTCTTCTCCTTCTCACTCCCTCTAACACACTGTCAGCCTCACTATGCTCACTGCAGCAGGAGAGGAGGCAGATGGTAGGTCTCTTTCTCCAGGCTTCCAGCATTATAGAGTCCAAATCCGATCCTAGCCAATCAGATTCGAGCTGACTGCCACAGCTGACTGCCAGAGGAAAACACTCAGCATATTTTCCCCTCTGCACTCTGAACATTGTATTAACCCGTAACTGTTCCCACGGGCCGAATATTGCCCCGATCCTCCCGAGATTAAATCCACGGGGACCTCTCGGCGTGCCGAAGCTTTTCCTAAATAACTTCCATCATCGAAAACGAGGGGAAAAGGTCGGCTCGCGACCCTGGAAATGTCGCGTGATTTTAAAAACGCTGTATTAAGTGAGCCTATTATGGGATCCACGCGAGCTTTCTATCGTGGAAACATCTGGGCGTCCCGCAACTTTTACTCAATCACATGTAGCCCCTAAAATGCTTAGAAAAGGAAAACAGAAAGCGTGGAATAAACTCGCCGAAACGGAAAAGTGTCCCACGGGCGCGCCGTGATTCCGATCCGCGTGAAAATATTCACGGCCATAGAGGAGACCGTGGGACACCTTTTTGCAACCGAATATGTGTCTCGAATTTGCTCCCACGCGGCGCGCAAAATCGTGCAAGGAAAAATCGGACCAAAAATTAACCAATGCTCCAGCAGTATTAATGACCCTGATGTAAACAAGACAAACGTCTTTCTCTGGTCTGCATCCCCTTATACAATTGTGTGTATTGAGCCGTACTGTATTGTACCCATTCTGCAATCTGTTAAATAAATAAAAAGAAAGTTTTTATAATTTTTTTTTGGCTTCCCCTGTTATTTTACCCACGCGACGCCACTGCATCCTTACGGTCCCCTTAAATATGCGTACCTACTGTACTATTCCCCCAACCCATTACAAAGCTGGGTAGTAAGTGCCATGGACAAGTGGACCAGTGTACTCACTCGCTCTTGGCTGAATCTTGTTTTGGGTGGTGATGTAAAAACACCTGCATCATAGCAGGCTCAGGATGGGCAACGTAGTCTATAGCCTGTTCATCCCTGTCTCTCTCCTCCACAACCTGGCTTCACTAGAC